>NW_026729208.1:0-143769 GCF_030272615.1 Cryptomeria japonica
AGCATACTATGAAAATCTAGTTGAGGGAGATCAAAGAAAACTTGAGGAAGCTGTTATTTTGTACTTACACAACTTTAGTAAAACTTTGATTGAATTGGAGAGTAGCATCCCTAAGAATCTGTATAATATTATTATCATCTAGAAGTAAACATGGATCATCTCCATGAATGATGTAGTCAACTTTTTTTTATGTCAAATTTGAACCTATTTGTAAACCCTAAACAAATCCAACTGCTAAACTCTAGATCTACAAGCTAATTCAACACACCATCAATAAGGATCTACAAATGCATGCAAATACCATTGAAATAAGAAAAGCTATACCTTCACATGTAAGAGAGGTTTGTCTCCATTTTTCTCCTATCCTCCATGATCTTGTATTTGGTGACTTGGGTGCTCTTAGATTTGTGTTGGACTTTCACAAGATCTTACAGAAGAATGGATGTGGTTGTGATGATGTATTATTGGAGTGATTTTGGCAGAGTTTGAGTATGCTCAAGATATGTTCTATGAAAAATGTGAGGAGGAAGCCTTTTTTATAGATATCATCCTAAAACTGGAGGGTTTGTATTAAGAAGTTAAAAGATGAATGGCTAGGATCTCATAGATGAAAGAGAATCAATAGGATTGAGGTTAGATAAAGATGGAGGGGGGAGATTAAGAAGTGTGTTGACTTTGGAGGAAACACAAAGTTAATGGAAATATGGTTGGTACTTGTCACATGTCTACAAGTTTATATTTTGATCAATGTGAACAAGTTGGAGGGCTAGGATTAATAATAAAAAAGGTAATAAATTAATTAATTAAATAAAAGAATTTATCTAATTAATAGAGGAAAGGGCTAGATAAATAAAATAAATAAAATATTTAAATTTAATTTAGGATGGAGGTGGGATCTAAATAAAATTAGGAAGAAAAAGTTTAGTGAATCGATTAAATAAATAAAAAATATTTATTTAATTAATAGAAGACACTCAGATAAAACAATTAAATAAATAATAAATATTTATTTGATCAAAGGATAATTTTAGGTGTCTACAAACGTTATACTCGTTGAAGAATTTGTTCATAAACTCTTAATTTATTGCATAAGGAACATCTGCAATAAGCTCCAATGATGCAACTATGCCAAGGTAGTCGACCTTTAAGGAACGTGATTATTCACCAATGAATCAACCCTTATAAAAAATAACACTAGGATAATGAATGAATAAAATGCAATCAAAATTGATCCCTAATGATGTTCAAAGCAGGACGAGATTAAGCTCAATTGATTGCCAAATTTTACTTAAATGTGCTACTTATACATTGGTCATTGCATGAACGACAACCTTGTGAAAAATGAAATAGAGGGAAAAGTGAAAGGAATAAACTCTGTCAATGGGTTGTTAGTCTATTGGTCAACTTGAATTGTTAGCCTAAGGCATGTACTTTCATATCACGTAGCTAAATGATTCTGTGGGTTTGATATAAAACCCTCCAATAACAAAATATATATTTTTTCACTTACACATTAATGACTATTTTTTTTAACTAGCCATAACAAAGAAATAGTTATGGCTAATTAAAAACATGCATGATGTCTTTTAAAAAAACCTAAGGATGTTAGATACATAATTACTTAGATAATGACTTAGAAGTTAATTCTACTCTATTCTACTTTTTGACCCGTGCACGCATAAAAAATCCCACCAAATCCCACCGTGTTGTTGTAACTACGTAGATGTCAAAACAATAGCTATAAGCATTTAAGTTGCATAAAAAGAAAACAATTATTTTTTGTCAAAATCTGATATACCATTTAAGAGCTTAGTGTACGTGAAACTTTTAGCTATAACAACTACCTGTACTTTTTTTGTAAGCATTTACAATTACATATGAAAAAACCAAAAACATTTGTCAAAATCCCATATAGATTTAGAAACTTAAAAAAAATAAGAGTGGATTGACAATTGTGATAGAGGAAAAAAATTTGATAAAAATGGTCCCGCTTGTGATGGAGAAAGAAAAAAAAAAATAATAAAATTGATCCCGCTTGCCGTGACTCTCACTCAATCTTAATCGGTAGTCATTGAACATGACAAAATGAAATGTGTTAAAATATCTTTTTAAAAGAAATTGCCGGCCAAGCCAAAAGATAAATAAGTTGCCGGCCACTAAATCAATACACAACTTCATTCAACATAATAAGAAGTTAGCACAGAAAACTTCAACGTGACAAGAACTTGACATGACTGGGCAAACAAAAAAATTAACGAAAGTAGCATCAAAACCTTGGATTCCTTCGCATTTTCTGCGAAGCTCTTTTGTTGGACTGTTATTTTTTTCTATCCTAATTATTTTTTAAGGTTTGCTCAATTTAAAAACAAAATTAGGGCCGCTTCACTTCGAAATTTACAATTTCGAAGCGGACATTCCTTCCAATCAAACAGTTTCATATACGTACACCTCGACGTGCTTCAGAAGTGGACATGCCTTCCAATTAACCAGTTTCATATACGTACACCTTGACGTCCTTCAGAAGACGACATGCCTTCCAATCAAACAATAACTTAACGTGCTTCAGAAACGATCATGCCTTCCAATCTTGACTTAAATAGTGGTTTATCTCTTCTATCATGTTATATGAGTTTGGGTTCTGTACCTATTCTCTCTGCCATTCTTTTCAGTTGCCTCTCTTAACATGGAAGAGTTCAAGATGGAAGAATACATCCCTCCCTCAATCAAAATTCTTTTCCAAGGTGATAAGGAATATCATGTGTTTCTGAGTTTCAAGGGAGAAGATGTCAGAAAGAATCTGGTTGATCATCTACACGAAGCTCTCACTGCCGCCGGACTGCATGTCTTTTTAGACACCCACAAATTGGAAAAGGGAGATAAGATTTGGTCGAGCTTGGAAAGGGCAATAAGGAGCAGTGCCATACACATTCCTATATTTTCTAGAGGCTATGCAGACTCTGCATGGTGTCTCAGGGAGGCCGCAACAATGGTGAACACCCAAGGCTTGATCATTCCTCTGTTTTATGATGTAGAACCAACTCACGTTAGGTATCCTGTGAAGGACTCCAGTCAGTACCAGCAAGCATTTCTAAAACATTATGACCATCCAGATCGGTACCAAAGAGGAGAGATTGAGAGATGGAAGGTTGCCCTTCACCAGATCTGTTCTCACTCAGGTTGGTCCATGGATATAACTGGAGGGTAAGTAAACAAGCTGACTTGACTTTTATTTTTATTTTTGCATAATAGTGAGCAAAGCAAGTTATAATATAAATTTAACTGGCCAATGACATGATATTAATCTGGCTGGAGACACTCTAGTAAAAAGGAGACACCCATGATTAACCGAATACATTATAGTAAAAATATCTGATAGAATAAGCTATTTAAGCTTTAAATAGTTAAAATTGATCTATGCTCAATTCATAATCAATAGGGGTTACGCAAATATATAATATATGGATGTACATATAAACCATATTTTTAGTGGATTGGGAAATAAATGTATGCCCCTTGCTTTGAGATCTTATATTTATTTAGAAATCTTTACCTTTTGCAAATACATTGAGAAATTATATAGTTGTTTGTACATCCTTTAAAGCTATATGCACATTCTAGATTTTCAAGTTACATTTGAAGTATGAAATTATAAAGGGTTTTATAATTAGGGACATAAATATGACCTCACCTTTGTATGTTTTAATGTACTAATATATTTGTTTAGAGTTCTATGGTTTCAAAGATTGAGAAGTCATCCTAAATGATATTTAATTACAGCCCCTTTAGTTTATACTTATTATCCTACAAAGTTTCTAGGAATACACCCCTTAGCATAAGTAGAGTCAAAACATTACAATAGTTTTATGTTCTTGTTAGTTAGCCAAAGAATATTGAGGAATTCCTTCCCATTCAGAGGGTAATGAAGCTATGGCCCTCTCTCAATCAATAGAAAATCTAAAAATAAGATTACCAATTCTGAAATATGTATGTGATTGGACATTCAACTAAAATAGAAAATTGATCAAACCATAGAGACATCAAATTTACATGGAGAAACCCTTTCGAGAAAAACCTCCACACTTGAAAGAGACTAAATTATTAATCTTCACAACGAGACATACAACAAAATACTTCACTACTCTTCACTAGTCGAAAAATACTATATAACCTATAAGAATCCACATAACACTACCATTTCATGGCTTCAATATATAGCAAAGTAAGATCTAGGGTAAACCACTTGCAAAACCCAATGCCTAGGATAATTGACAACTTATAAACATGTTAATAAAATAAAATATTTCGCATTGCCTTGACATGAATTCCTAACCCATAGCCACTCAATTCTTAGATGCTTTGTAACTCCTTGATTACTCTTCGAATTACCCAATGGACAACCTTTCACCTAGCAAACTTGTGTTAGCATATAATTTATTTATTATTAAATTGTTATAAAATAGCTATGGGTTGGTTATTCTTTTTACAGTTTAGCCAATATATATGCTTTTACTAATCATGGAATGAATCAATCAAGCATAATATTCCACAAATGGTATCAAAGTTTTGTGGATTGGGATAAGATTATGATATGTGATGAGACATCCTCTATATATTTATCCCTTGTGTGTTATCCTTCACTGTTGCATCTAATTTTTGGTCTTACAAAGCTGTGGGAAAATTATAAAGCCTCAAATTTCTCATGAGTAGGATCCTAGTGTTTTTATCAAATTGATGAAAGTTTTAGATGATCAAACCCATGGTGTAGCAAACATGTAATGCATCATATGAAACATTTCCAACAACACCTATAACTCTCTTGTGGAGGAAAAAAATGGATGAGTTTTGTTTCTTTCTTTTCTCAACTTGATAATCATTGAGATGAGTTATGAAATTTTGAATTTTTTATTGTGTTGTTTTTGGATTACATCGTGTCAGATTTTTTGGCATTGACATTTAAAAACATACTCCATGATCCATCATAAGAATGTAATTTTTTAATGGTTGGATCTGTGATATCTCCATGTGATGCAGTATAGGAGATCAAGAAAAGAACATTGATAAGATTCAATCTAGTAAAATTAGAACATAACTCTTTGATCTAGATCACCATTTATGTGTATTAGATGTTAAGAATGGGTTGAATTTCGGTCAATGATGAAACACCATGATTTAAAGGTATATGCGCTAAATAAACTATTGGGTGCTAAGTTGGGTGCCATATTTTATTTGGATTAGTTGTTGATGGGAATTGATTGTTAATGTTGCTTTCACATGGTGGACATTAAATTAGATAGTGGTTTGTGGATTGAAGATTCAACATTGGTATAAGGCACATGTAAAGGAAACTGACATGGCAATTTCTAAACATATGGATCTTACAAAGGATGATATGAGTAAGTTTTAGGGAAAAATTCACAAAATAGGAAAGGACATAGATATATTTCATAAATTTACTAAAAGTGGTACCAATACAAAAGGATATAACAAGAAAATATAGAATCATATGCAACACAAAAATATGTTTAATAAATTTTGGCAATAACATAATATGGCAATCAAATAGAATCTATCAATTGGTGAACACGTGATCATATTAAACAAAGGCTATACATGATGCCCCAATGTTTTCTCCAATGGTGAAGTAACACAAGCTATAACCTATTAAAAAAAATCATGCAAGCATAAAAACATGTCATTTAACATATAAACATGTTAGTACTAACATATAAAGACATTGTAGATAAACATATCCACTAATATATGATTGCGAGGGTATGTTAGATATGCAAGGGATAAGGTGACCTAATGTTAAAGGTATAGTAACATGAACAATCTATATAGGTGGAAAATAGAAATAGATAATGAGATAAAGAGTCTAGATAGAGAGAATATAATGTCATAGCAACACAATACTACTATGACATGTAATTGAGATCCATTTAAAGTGTGCACCAATACCAAAGGATATAACAAGAAAATACAGAATCATATGCAACACAAAAATATGTTCAATAAATTTTGGCAATAACATAATGTGGCAATCAAATAAAATCTATCAATTGGTGAACACATGATCATATTAAACAAATGCTATACATGATGCCCCAATGTTTTCTCCAATGGTGAAGTAACACAAGCTATAACCTATTAAAAAAAATCATGCAAGCATAAAAACATGTCATTTAACATATAAACATGTTAGTACTAACATATAAAGACATTGTAGATAAACATATCCACTAATATATGATTGTGAGGGTATGTTAGATATGCAAGGGATAAGGTGACCTAATGTTAAAGGTATAGTAACATGAACAATCTATATAGGTGGAAAATAGAAATAGATAATGAGATAAAGAGTCTAGATAGAGAGAATATAATGTCATAGCAACACAATACTACTGTGACATGTAATTGAGATCCATTTAAAGTGTACACCAACTAATTGAAATATTTATACTACTTGTAAGTCTTCAATAGTAATAAAGGACAATTTTAAATAATCTAAACTAATAATTAGTATATCTTTCTAAAAATCTATTTAGAATAAATTTAACTTCATTCGTTCTAAAAGAAAATAACTTGATTTAATTCTAGACAAGTTGAGTTTATTCAAAATAGAGAAACCAATCTTATTATTTTGGATAAAATGAACTTAAATTATTCATGTCGATATTGAAACTATGCGAAATTAAATTAACTTAGTCCAAATAAACTAGAATAGTTTGGAATAAATGGGACTAATCATATTATTTCAATTATACTAAAATTATATTACTTATGTAGATATAGAAAATCTATGATATTTAATTAAGTAAAAAAAAACTGTGAAATTACAATAACTTGATCTAAATAAATTAGATCAATGTTATAATTTCAAATAATAATTAAATCACATGTGTAGCTATAGAAAATATATGAAATTAAATTAACAAATTTGAATGTGAAATTATGTAAATTTATTTAAAATAAACTACATTCAAATAAGTGAATTAATTTTAAGAAGTATTTGATATAAAATGAACTAATTCAAAATATATTGTTTCCATTCATTTTGTTTAAGTATGATAAAGAGGGCTTTGCCAAGGTCCACACCCATAATCTAATTCATATAATAAGGTAGGTTCTACCTGGGCAATACTTGGGTGGATTCCAAAGATTAAAAATGATGTTTAAGATGTAAAGAATTATATCACTTAAATGTTATTTTTTTTTTCCATTTTAATCAAACAAGTGTCTTAAAATCTACAAATTAGTTGTGTTCTAACTCTATCTCAAATTTACTTTTGTAGATTTTATAAATAATTCTTATGATGCATGAAATTGATTCAAGAGATTAAAAAATGATTGTTAAGATGCATGAAACAAATTCACCATTATGTTAGAATTTTAAGGTCTAATTAGATAAGTATTTCAAAATCTATAGGCTATTTATATTTTACTTTGGTTCAAATCTAAATTTTTAGACTTGATCTTCTTATTTGAATTTTAGCTCATATTCATGTGAAGGAGTGAAAATTTTACTTGATTTTTTTATTTTGACACCTCAATTCAATAACAATTAGTGATGTTGTAAAAACCTTTGAAGAATGTATTTTATTGTGAGTTCGTTACAGCCCTGGATGTACCAATTCAACAAATTTCGAGAACAATGGTTGAATATAATGCTTTGATAATGCTACTAGGATATTCTCGTAAAATCTGTTTAATGATTCATAGGCCATTCTTGTAAATTTAAATAAATAAATAAATGTATTTAAAAATAATAACATAACACACATATCAATAGAAACATAAATCAGATCTATTCATAATAGTTAGTAAAAATTATTGTAAAAGGGGTTAGCAAGATCTAAATTTCACTTTTAAATTTTAAAAGTTTAAGGATCAAATATATGAAATGAATGAAAGATTTGGGTGAATTTTATCTAAACCAAAATGATAAATAATAGGTTTTTAAATTAGAAAAAATCTCTAAACATGAATAATAATAGCATGAAACAAATTCATGTAAGAATATAATGTATCATTTAGAAATGTATTATCACATTAAAAATATTTAAAACCAAAGAAGACAAATATAAAAATGCTTAAACTATTACTACTATTTACCTTAGATAATATATATGTTTTAATAAATTTATTATGACTAATATAAATGTATTAACCCAAATAATTATTAAATGTTACTTTTATGTTGGAGGCATATTACACTCACATAATGGATGCAAACATGTCTGTCAATAAAAAATAATAGAAGTATTTAATTTGATGTGTTTGTGACACTTAAATGCATGAAAAATAGAATCAATTTTTTTTTTTTTCTCCTCACAACTACCAAGTTTAATTTATCAATCACTTATGTCCATCTCCATCATCCATTTAGTTAACTTTGAAATTATCTCAATCTAATATTATAATAGTAAAAATTAAAATATAATAATATAATAATATCTTAATAGTATTTTAATATTAATTACAATATAAGAATATAATAGTTTTTAAATTGAAATAATGTACAAATATATGTCTCTAGTTTTTAACATTAATTTGTATATATAGGATAATATATTATTGTAGAGGACGAGATTTGTCACCTTCAAGGTGATGAACCTCAAGGGACAAACCTACCTTCTCTCCACCTCACTTATATTAGCGCTAAAGGTGAGCTAGGGGATGAAAATGTAAAACTAGGCTAACAAAGTACAAATGAGACTCCCAAACGACTCTATCAAGTCTTTGTCTTCAAGATGAGTGTGCAGAACTAAGACACAAGTGTGGCGTGTTGTCATCTAGTAAGGACAAAGTACAAAGGCCATACGAGAGTGACAAATGCGATTACACTATTAAGTAAATGATATAAATGATAAACTAAGCTTAAGAATACAAAATGCGTGACACTAAAATGAAGTGAGAGAAGGATAGGAAAAGCTCACAACCGGTAGATGATTGAAGCCTCCAACAAGACGAGTTCTCCCCTTTGATCACAAACCTGCACACAAGCATGAAGAGAAAATGTTGGGGGTTGTGTTTAGAGGCCTGTCTCAGTTAGACCTCCGTTTTGGTGTTTCCACCTCCACAGACAATTCAGATGATAGCAACGATGGGAAATAAAAATAATAGAGATAGGAAAATGAACGATTAATACAATGGATAAATTAAAATGAGAGATTATAGATATGCAAATGAATTAAGAGAAGGTAGTAAATTCCCCTCCAACACTTGTGAAGGCGACACCATAGGTTCTCCAAGAAACTGCAACAATAGTGGTCTTCAAATGTTGGAAAACATGTGTATGATAAGGATAATGGACACCAAGTTACTTCCCAAGAATAATTGAGAATCCTTCCCAACTACAAGAATGCATGAGATATAGCCTCAAAAACGAATCCCAACATAGGTGGTCGTGAACAGAGGCGTTACAAACTCTTTTGGGCACAGGCGTAATGCTCAAACCGCTACTTGCGGGCTGACAGATTTGTGGGACACAAGTGCAACACATGGAGGTCTCTGCGGCATGCTAGAGTCCCATGCTTAATTGGTTTGGTTGCTAGAAGCCAAGTTGCAGCTGACAAAGCAATCCATGTGAACAAAAAGACAAATATGACAATGCATGATCTCCATTAACTTGAAGCAAAGATACTTATATGATGCGAAATTACGCGAAATATAATTTACAACATTACAATTACAATTATCTTGAATATATATGTGATAATATTTTGTTATTTTCCAACTTTTCTCTTCGAATGTGTTTTCAACCTTTGCTACCTTTGTCTGTGGTGCCATAACAGTCTCTCTTTTGCATTTTCTATTGACCTACATTGCTCATTTGGGAACATTAATTTACATTTTTTTCGTTGTTATTTAATCTGCGTGCAGTTTTGAAGCACAGCTAGTAAAGAGGGTGGTGAATGACGTGATTAAGACATTGGACAGAGTGTCGTTAGAAGTTGCCAAGCACCCTGTGGGAATGGAAAGGATCGCTGAGGATCTCATCCAGAAATTTATACTCAATTCAGAAGGAGGTTTGGTTAAATCTGGAATATTGGGTATTGGTGGTATTAGTAAGACCACACTTGCTAAGGCCATGTTCAACCAGGTTTACGCTCATTTTGATGCTGCTTCCTTTGTCTTTAATGTCCGCACCACTGTTGCAGACTCCGTGTGCCTGACAAAGTTGCAGAAACAAATCCTTAAAGATTTAACCAATTATGATGGAAAAGTGCATAGTGTTGAGAAAGGCATATCTTTGTTCAGAGATCGTTTGGGTGGAAAACGTGTGCTTCTGATTTTAGATGACATGGATGGTAGGGAGCAATCAGAGGCTTTGGTTGGGGATTGGTTGGCACCTGGTAGCAGAGTTGTTATTACTTCTAGAGACAAGCACATTCTCCATGTTGCCGGGGTCTCACCTGAATGCATTCACGAAATGAGTGGATTGCAGACAAATGAAGGTCTTCAGCTATTTAGTCGGCACTCTTTTCTTCGAGCATCTCCAAGTCCAACTTACGAAGCTTTCTCCAAAAGAATAGTGGAGGCTTGTAAAGGGCATCCTCTATCACTGGAAGTCATTGGATCCTTGTTGTATGATAAGAAGAATGATCCAGATTGCTGGACAGAAGCCTTCCACAACGTTGCACTCCACCCAAAGATTTATGAAATACTCAAAATCAGTTACAGTGGTCTTAGTGAAGAAGAAAAAGAAATATTTCTAGACATCGCTTGCTTCTTCATCGGAGAACACAAAAGGTATCCTATTGTTTTCTGGAAATCTATGTACAGGTCGGTAAAGACAGCCATATCTAATCTTTCTCTGAAGTTACTTGTAAGGATTGACGACAAAGGTGTGTTTCATATGCATGACCATTTGCGAGATATGGGGCGAAGCATTGCTGAAAAAGAAAGAGAGGGTACCCGACTATGGGAGGCAGTTCATCTAAGCAGGGGAGAATCCAATAACAACAATATCTCTCGCCTTCGACTCAGTGGAGATAATTCACAAAGGCTTGAAACATTGTACAGACCTGGTCTACGATTTCTTCACTTGAAGAATCTGCCCCTTGACGGAATCACGCCAGCCATGCTTCCTCCAAATTTGATGTGGTTACGGTTGCAAAATTGTGAGAAGCCATTTCAGTCCAGTCTTGTGCGTAACGTTTGGTTCTTTGCGATACAGGGGGCATTTCACTTCAGTCTTGTGGATAACATTTGGGATCTGAGGATAATGCAAGTAGACGGTGATATTCCCAGTTTCCAATATTTACTTTTTAATATTCTTGGCAACTTGTTACAGTTACAGCATTTAGAGTTGAGAAACTGCAGAAATTTAAATAAGGTCCCTTGTACCATCGGCAACCTGTCACAGCTGCAGCGTTTGGATTTATCATGGTGTACAGAATTAAATAAGCTCCCTCATACCATTGGCAACCTGTCACAGCTGCAGCATTTAGATTTAGGAGGACTTAAATTAAATAAGCTCCCTCAGACTATTGGCAAACTCTCACAGTTGCAGTATTTAGACTTGAGTTGGTGTCAAAAATTAAGTGATCTTCCTCATAGTATTGGCAACCTATCACAACTGCAGTATTTAGATTTGAGTGCCTGTGAATGTTTAAATAGCCTCCCTGACACCATTGGCAGTTTATCACAGTTGCAGTATTTAAATTTAAATTGCTGTAAGAAATTAAATAACCTCCCTCGTACCATTGGCAATCTGTCAAAGCTGCAATGTTTAGATTTAGGGTGTACCAAATTAAATAAGCTCCCTAATACCATTGGTAACCTGTTACATCTGCAGCATTTATATTTAAGATGGTGTACAAAACTAAATAAGCTCCCTTGTACCATTGACAAACTTTCTCAGCTGCGGTGTTTAGAGCTGAAAGGATGTCAAAACTTAAATGATCTCCCTTATACTATTGGCAACGTACCACAACTGCAACATTTAGACTTGAGTAATTGTCAATATTTATATTTTCTCCCTAAAACTATAGGCAAACTATCACAGCTGCAGTATTTAGACTTAAGTTGGTGTACAAATCTAAGTAATCATCTAAGTAATCTCCCTGAGACTATTGGCAATTTATTACAGCTGCGTCATTTATATTTATATCATACAAAATTGAACATCCCCCGTGATATCATTGACAGTCTACCACACCTCCAAATATTTCAGTAGGGAATAGAAGCACAAGAAGCTGCCTGATACCACTGTGAAGAAAAGCACTGTCATGGTGAAGATAATATAATTAACTGCCTGATACCATTGTGAAGAAATGCCCACAGTCAATTAGACGAGTCTTATTCTTGGTGGCAGTGGTGGGAAGAGAGATTGAAGGTGAGGTGCGTGACCTATCCTTTAGTAGTGTCATGTTACTTCTTTAGAGTAGGAGAATTAATACATAGTTTTTCCTTTTGGAATTTCACGCATTTATTTCTATCGAAGGGAATACGTGAGAGTAATGTATCTTTTTTCAATTGCATTCAGTTTTTTTAATTTAAACATAAACTTTATAGATGTTCTGAATGGTCAGTTTTAAATCACATACATTAAGCAATGAATTAAATCTAAAGGATGTTAGTCAATTTTGAGTGTTTAACACTTTTAAGTTTAGAAGTGTATTCTTAGTGTGACATACATTAAGCAACACATTAAGCCTAGAAAATATCATTCTTAGTTTGACAACATACATTAAGCAGCATATTAAGCCCGGAAAATATTAATCAACTCTGAGTATTTAACACTTTTGTACCTAGAAGTATAAGAAGCTATGTGATTGTAATCCACTAGTAAAAGTAGCTTTTGACACTACTCACCCAATTGCCTCTTGATTGTTTTGTTCATCAAACTCGTATCCATTTTTATCAAATAAATTTCTATTTAATATCTAAGTGACCATTGCGATGTAAATCTACCTTTAAGATATTAAATCATTTTGTGGATTCTTTGCTTTTGTGGCATGCAAGAAATAACATGTGCTATGCTTGGTTTGAGCTAATTTGTTTGTTTTAGTGAATAAAAAATTTATTTTATTAAAGTTTATGTTTAAGATTCTTTTGTTAGAGCACCTTTTAACTACCCTTGAATTAGGGACAATAAGCTCATTGTTAAAACATAACATAATATGAAAAATAAAAAATGTGATGATAATCTACTTTAGTCATAATATATAAAATTTCATTTAAGTAGTTTGTATATGATGTTTCTTGATATATGATCCCAAAAAAGGCTTGCAAATGAGTCTAAGCCTTACTAATGTTAATAAAGGCATCAAAATTAATCAATGTATAATTGAGTTTTCTTGTCAAATGTTCTAGTTGCAAATGCCCTTGTAGATATGTGTTTAAAATGTCAAACAATGTAACCCATCAAGTTTGTGTATAATGGTGGACATTGTGGAGTTTTGCACCATCTACCCATATTAAAATCCCACAAGACAAGGGCTTCCCTACAATGGCCATAGGGCACTTGGAGATAGGAGTCACATTTATGGTAATGCATGGGCCACCCTATATTTTGCCATGGGGTATATTGAGATAAGATCAACTATAACTATATTAAGTAACTACTTAGCCCGCCCACATTTACTCTCTAAGCTACCCCCCACTAGCTCAAGATGATCTACACTTTCTCAAGAATTTACCCCAAATTTTTAGCTCCTTGGGTATAGAATAAACAATTGAGTTGTTGAAAAATATAAATAATGGTCATATGTATGAAAGCCACTTCAAATGTTGTTCTTGGTGTGAGAGATCTTAAGCACAACTAGAGTTTATAGGGGCTTGTCTTATCTCTAAGAACCATCCCTACAAGATTATTGCCTCCAAGTGTTGTCTAAATCATTGGGCTACTAATTCACTTTGATACCAAAAAATGTCAAAGAATATACAATGATTTTTTTTTTTTTGACAATGTACCTCAAATAGATACGTTCTCATGGTCTATAATGATTGTAGTAAATGTGAAATTGGGTTTGTTGAATAGGTATTAGAAATTTTGAGAAAATCCAAGGGGTGAGTGCAAATCTAGAATGTGATGATAAAATCTCTTTAGTGGGATGCTATGCATGTGAGGACAATTTATTATTTACATAAATATGGAGTTGGATGTTTTACATGTGGTTGCATGTTGCTGCGTAATTGGATTCACGTGAGCTAAAAGGAGGCATGATTGCATTCGCAAGTTCACTTCAATAAGGTCAATAAATCTAAAGGCAAGATGGAAGAGATTAAAAAATCCCAACCTATAGGGTTGGATTGAGGGTAATGTTAGACTTGGCTCCCTTATAAGCTTATGAACATCAAGAAAGTGACCTACTAAATAACTAATAAATTTGTGATGTTAACTTGTTGCTTTCAATTTATGGTAGTATGTGTTTGTTAGTTTGATCATTTTTTACAACATAATTAATGACTTTTTACCTCAATTTATGAAGACTACTGCATGGTCTAACATATAATTATTATTATTTTTTTGAATTCAAATTTATCAAATTCTTGATGCAAGAATGTAAAATATCTTGTTAGCTCCTACTTGCAAATATAGTGGAGGGGTTCTATTTTAACTAGTGATTATTCAAGACCAATTATTATTTAATTTTCTTTAAAATTTGTTTTCTATTCCAAAGTTGAAAGGGTTAAGCTGAGGTTTTTAATGTAAGATATTGATCAAATTATTTTTTCCATTTCGTGATTAATGGGTTCCATTTTTTTGCTGTAGATTGTTAGAAACCTGTTTAGTGGTACGAGGCAAGAGAAGGCACAAGAACCTAGTCTGACATATCTGTTTTGAAATGTATGGCATTGCAGGAGCTGGTGCATGATATAGATACAAATAATCAATTGTTTGGACAGTTGGCGATCAGGTCAGCTGTGTGAATGCATATTCACTTATCGATTAAGACCTCGTTACCTCAACGAGAAGGCCATGTACTTCTATAGAGAAGTAGTGACTCATCTCACTTGTGGTTTGATAACTGGCCAAAGGCGACGTGTAACAGTGGCAATTATATGTTTAATGGTGTTATGTAGGAAAAGTGCAGAGGCCACGGACAAGATCCAGGTGAAGCTTCCTTCGAAAATCCCTAAAAAATTCAGTGCCATGACAATGCTGAAATTCAAAAACTAAAAATAAAATAACAATAATAATCTTTAGCTAGTTTGATTTATTTGTTTCCTTGCTGCTGTAGTGCTTGTTCCGCCAATAGGAACTACTATATGACGTGGTGTTTGTAGTGGTTTTGTATTTTCTCCAAATAAGGCAGGAAGCATGTTTTTGGTTTGTACAGTTGCAGGGGGATTGAACATGGAGACACCCCTGGCACCAACCTAGCAGTAAGCACACGTGATGATTTGATTTTGGTATTTTACAATACTTACTATTTTAAAATGTTTTCTTCTCAGCTCTCATCTTTTGAGCCCCAATTACTATTCAAGTTGAATTTCTATTCATTTGGGTAATTTTCGTGGTCCAAAACTTTGTGCCTCACAGGCATGAGAGAAACTAAAAGCCCATACCAATATCACTACAGAGTAGTAGTTATAACAAGAAAAAGGCCACAAGGTAAAACACAATTCCCATTTCTTATTTCATAGAGTAGAGTTGTTTATGATGTTTATATAACATAATTATGTTGTTATTACTGTTAAGTTTCAGGCAGGGAGTAGTGAATCGCCTCCTTTCGGTGCCCAGAAGCTTTCTGATGTCAACTCACTGTTGATGACCGTTATGGAGGCCTTCTAGACATCTGGCAGGTAATTTATTTTCATTCATATTAATGTTGCGGAAGTGTATTCAATCTGAATCACTATGAACTGCTTTTCTTGGTTCTTTTTTCAAAAAACGATTAGAGAAGACCAAGCCAAAAAGCTTGAAGAACATCCAGATTTTATGCCCGATGCTCTAGATCAAATTTACAAGAAGGTAAGCTAGATAAACTTTTAGTCCCATTGACCTGTTTGGTCATTTTGGGGAGAGCATCAATATAATTTGATGCAAGTTGGTATTGTGACCAGGCAATGGAAGAATGTGCTCGTAAGAGAATGGCTTTAGAAGTGAGTATTGCAGAGAGGGAAAAGAGGCTGAAAGAACTCTTAGGCAGTAATTGTTGATAAGTGATGCTGCTCTAGCATGCAGTTCTATGCAACTCCAGTTTGGACATGAAGCTATCTATTCATCACCATGCATAAGCTATTTTTAGTTAATAGTTTTTTTTGTTTATCCATGCAAATAAAGCATGTATTCCAGCATGCATGAATCCTTAGGACTATTTTTAGTTTTGCTTTTTGCATGAGTTTGTTTTTAGTAAATAAAGCATGTTGTGCATGCACTTATTGTATTCTTAATTTAGGGAGTAGTTTGTTTTTTTTTAGTTTGAGAGCCTTAGTAGCTTTCCATGCAAAGCTAGGAATATATTTAGAACTGCAGTTATTATTTATTCTTCTAGACTGCAAATTCTTTATATATACAGCCTCTATGTAATTTTTTAATTAAGCTTCAATAAAGATATTGGTGTTTTCTTCTTTTTGCTGTTATTGTTTGCTAATCAGTTGGTTCAGAGAGGATAGGTCAGGTTCAAAATTCTACAAGTGGTATCAGAGCAAGTAAAATTGTTTTGGGTTAAAGTTTTATTGTTAGAATTTCGCCAAAGTTAATCATGTCGAATTCTAACCATATGCCCATTCCAGAATTTGATGGGAATGATTATGATTATTGGTGCATTAAGATGCCGACCTTTTTGATTGGAAAAGATTTGTGGGAGATTATTGAATCAGGTTATGAAGAGCCAACTGACTGGAATGCCCTTACAGCCAATGAAAGAATAGCAAGAAAGGAAGCAAGGAAAAAGAATGCTCAAGCTTTGTTTCACATTCAGATAGCTCTTGATAAGAGCTTATTTCCAAGAATATCAGGAGCAACAACTGCCAAAGATGCCTGGAAGACTCTACAAGAAGCTTACTAGGGTATTGATCAAGTTAAAGTGGTCAAGCTTCAGACATTGAAGCGAGAGTCTGAGAATTTGAAGATGCAAGAAGCTGAAAGTATAAGTGATTATTGTGTCAGAGTCAAAGATGTAGTCAATAAAATGGCTACACTTGGAGAAATTGTAAGCAATGAAGTTTTGATTAAAAAGGTGTTGAGATCTTTGACACCCAGATGGAATCATGTAGCAATAATCATAGAAGAAAGCAAGGATTTGACAAAACTACAGTTTGATCAACTGGTTGGATCCCTGATGTCTCATGAAGAAAGATTGAAAGATTCTTTTGAAGGTGTAGAGAAAGCATTTTCCTCTAAATTGCTAATCACAAAAAATGAAGATGCAAGCAACAGTAGTGCCAAAATCAATCAAAGCCAAGGTAAAGGGCAAAGCCAAAATTCTTCAAGAGGCAGAGGAAGAGGTGGCTCAAGAGGAAGTGGTGGTTTCAGAGGAAGAGGTAGAGGCAGATTTGATAAGAGAAATGTTCAATGTTACCACTGTAATAGGTATGGCCACTTTGAAAGAGAATGCAGATTGAAAGAAGGTAAAAGTGCTAACTATGCTCAAGAAAGTAGTGACAATCCTCTTGATCACTTATTTTTATCTTATGCCAAGGGTGAAAATACTAGTAAAGATGTTTGGTACCTAGATTCTGGATGCTCTAACCATATGACAGGGAATGAGAAGTTGTTCTCAACAAAGGATGGAAGTTTCAAATCCCAGGTCATGTGTATGCAGTTGTTGCAAAAGAGAACAATGAAGAAGGAACAAATTACTATTTGTGTCGTTGTGTTGAGCCTAAAAGAAAATTGACAACCACAATCATTGATGGAGAGGGTATTGAGTACCCAATAGGGTCTGTTGTCATGACAGGAACATGCTTTCGGAGATACCCTATCAAGAATTCTGATGTTTGGTTGTTTTAGGACTTTGAAACACACAGACATATTCTTCATTTCTCTAACCTTGTTGTTGCAACAAATATTCATTTGATGAAGTATCGTGGTAGACCTCATAACAAGATTTTATGGAAAGTTCATGAATCTGACCACGAGGCAATACTTGACACAATACAAGTTAGAGCCGATTCTAAAGGCTCACTTGATTGATTCTACGGTTCAGAGTAGAATGATTTTGAGAATTTTGTATAAATCGTTGACGAATTGTTTTATATTCATTTTTTGTATATATAAATGCCCATGAGCTGATTTTTACATATGTACATGCCAAATTTTGTATATTAAAATGGCGATGAGCTGAATCGCACATATTGTAATGCCAAATTTTGTATAAAAGCCCATGAGATGATTTGTATATTAAAATGGCGATGAGCTGAATCGCATTTATTGTAATGCCAAATTTTGTATAAAATCCCATGAGATTATTTGTAAGACAATTTTTTGTATAATCAAATAGCCAAGAGCAGATTTGAATAATATGTGACAATGTTTTGTGACTATTTTGTGTGTCAATGTTTTGTGACTATGTTTTGAGTATATGTGATGTGTCCCTAGTCAATCATGAGCATTCTTGATTCTTGTATAATCATGGATAATTATTTGAGTCATTATCGGGTCATAGGGGTGATAGATTAAGACTCATACAATCTAAGAAAAAATTGTCATTGTTGTCAAAAAAATTGTCAAAAAAGTTGTCAAGCAACTTCTACATTGCGTCGATAGGGTATGACTCTCGACGTTCTGGTGCTTTGGGATGCACAACAGGGGCATGCCTAGCATAAAAATGCCCACCCGGACACGCTCGCGATGTCGGTTTGTGCACACGAGGAACAAAATCAATTCTATCCAATCTTGCAACTTTTCCTTGCAAGCAACTGACAGTTTTTTGAGCAGGCGAAAAAATGCTACTAATTGAAAATGGCTTCGATTCATCAAAAAATGAGATAGGCCATTGTAGAGGATCCTCACGCGACCCCACGGGATCAAACAGATCGACTGTATGAGAAGTGGATTGGAAGAAATAGTCCATCAAATTTTGACAATTTTTTGGACTCAGGGCACTTGAGAGATCTCACTGGTAGGGTATGACTCTCGACGTTCTAGTGCTTTGGGATGCATGATAGGGGCATGCCTAGCGTAAACATGCCCACCCAGACGCACTCGCGATGTCAGTTTGTGCACACGAGGAACAAAATCAATTCTAGCCAATCTTGCAACTTTTCCTTGCAAGCAACCGACGATTTTTTGAGCAGGCGAAAAAATGCTACTAATTGAAAATGGCTTCGAGTCATCAAAAAATGAGATAGGCCATTGTAGAGGATCCTCACGCGACCCCACGGGATCAAACATATCGACTGTATGAGAAGTGGATTGGAAGAAACAGTCCATCAAATTTTGACAATTTTTTGGACTCAGGGCACTTGAGAGATCTCACCGGTAGGGTATGACTCTCGATGTTCTGGTGCTTTGGGATGCATGATAGGGGCATGCCTAGCGTAAACATGCCCACCCAGATGTGCTCGCGACGTCGGTTTGTGCACATGAGGAACAAAATCAATTCTAGCCAATCTTGCAACTTTTCCTTGCAAGCAACTAACGATTTTTTGAGCAGGCGAAAAAATGCTACTAATTGAAAATGGCTTCGAGTCATCGAAAAATGAGATAGGCCATTGTAGAGGATCCTCACGTGACCCCACGGGATCAAACAGATCGACCGTATGAGATGTGGATTGGAAGAAATAGTCCGTCAAATTTTGACAATTTTTTGGACTCAGGGCACTTGAGAGATCTCACCAGTAGGGTATGAATCTCGATGTTCTGGTGCTTTGGGATGCATGACAGGGGTATGCCTAGCGTAAACATGCCCACCCAGATGCGCTCGCGATGTCGGTTTGTGCACACGAGGAACAAAATCAATTCTAGCCAATCTTGCAACTTTTCCTTGCAAGCAACTGACGGTTTTTTGAGTAGGCGAAAAAATGCTACTAATTGAAAATGGCTTTGAGTCATCAAAAACTGAGATAGGCCATTGTAGATGAGCCTCACGCGACCCCACGGGATCAAACAGATCAACCGTATGAGTCGTGGATTGGAAGAAACAATCTATCAAATTTTGACAATTTTTTGGACTCAAGGCACTTGAGAGATCTCACCGGTAGGGTATGACTATCGACGTTCTGGTGCTTTGGGATGCACAACAGGGGCATGCCTAGTGCAAAAATGCCCACCTGGACGTGCTCGCGATGTCGGTTTGTGCACATGAGGAACATAATCAATTCTAGCCAATCTTGCAACTTTTCCTTGCAAGCAACTGACGGTTTTTTGAGCAAGCGAAAAAATGCTACTAATTGAAAATGGCTTCGAGTCGTCGAAAACCGAGATAGGCCATTGTAGATGAGCCTCACGCAACCCATGGGAGCAAACAGATCGACCGTATGTGTCATGGATTGGAAGAAACAGTCCGTCAAATTTTGATAATTTTTTGGACTCAGGGCACTTGAGAGATCTCATCGGTAGGGTATGACTCTCAATGTTCTGGTGCTTTGGGATGCATGAAAGGGGCATGCCTAGTGTAAACATGCCCACCTGGATGCGCTCGCGACATCGGTTTGTGCACACGAGGAATAAAATTTGACAATTGCGAGCGTGAGGGTGCTCTCGCACCAAACACATTGTTGTTTAAATTCATATTGTCGATTTTTGTTGTTTATATTCATATTGTTAATTACATATGTAAATATTCATTTAAATTTATAAAAGGGCAGCCACCAAATACAACAAATACACAATAATGAACTGAATACAAGGAGTTTTGTACAATTAATTCAACATTTTAGAAATTTTATCAAATCATATTCCATGATTGCAATGCTTTATATCATATATTTTTGTTGTTTATATTCATATTGTTGATTACATATACAAATATTCATTTAAATTTATAAAAGGACAACCACAAAATACAACGAATACAAAATAATGAACTCATTACACATTTATTGGATTGAATATCGATATTTATATATATAAAAAAGGCATGTCTACCAAGTCAATACAAGTATTACAAAAGTGTGGCATATGCCATGTCCAAATCGATATACAATAAAAATGTAGAATATATCTACATGTATTGGTCATTATATGACCAAAACTAACACTATATGATCCTAAACTTCTAGTGGATCATCAAAATCAAGCCTCTTCGACGCAGTACGCGGCTTTGTAGATGGCTGCAAAACCACAATTAAAAAGCCAAGTTAGAATTCTTTTGTAGAAAATAGTTCACAATTGACATCATAACTATGCATTTAACTTTAATTCCTTTGCAATTGAAATGTAGATTACCTCATCGGCTGATCCAAGAGCTAATGTCTTCGCTCTCCTCTCCTTGTCACTCTTAGGAGTTTTCTTGAAGACATACATAAATGGATCCACGTTATGGCTGTACCGCGAAGGAGTCTATTGTAGATTAAATGTACAATTAATACAATGTACTAACATAAATATATCAAAAACACTTAAAAGCTATAATATAGAGAACAATGACATACCTGTGCCTTAGATGCTTCTCCAATGGACTTAGGATGGCTCACCATCGATGTAGAAATGGTCGCTATTACCTATACAAAAAATGTACAAAGATTAAATACAATTAATATAATGATAAGTATTGAAGGTTGAAAACAATTAATTTTACATATCAAACAAAAGTGTACCGGATCCTGATATGCTTCTCCAGTACAAGGAGGAGGGTTCTCCATTGACGAAATAGGTATGGATATTTGCTGTATGAAAAAAATATAAGATTATAATATATCACAAGTTCACATGTACGCGTGCATATAATCATGAAATCAAGAAAATAAAGTAGAGATGCATACCTCCGCCATCTCTTGATTCACGGGAAAATCAGGTGCATTCAACATATCCACAAAGCTCAATGGCCGCTGTACATGTAAAATAGACAAAAAACACTAATCAATCTACAAACCCCAACTAATACTTGATTTCAAAATTTTCAAACAATTGTACAACTAAAAATGTGTTCAATTACCTTCTTCACACATTTTGGCGTCTTTGAGATATTCTTTTTCTTCGGACGAGCCCTAGACGAGGAGGGGGTGCCCTAAAAACAGAAAATTAACATGAGATATTAGTACAGATAATAAATTAAACATAATTTTAAAAATCTAAAATGAAATGACTTGCATATTCCATCAAAACAATACATAAAAAGAGTTGTACAAAATATGATACCGCATAGCCTTGTAGGCCAAAATCGATCGCCGACAGCGTGATGTCATCAATCTGGGACATTTCATCCCTTGTCAACACCTACAAACTAGAAATTGGACCAAGCATTAAAGATAGTTAGTATATCTTGTATTTTTTTGAATTCAAACTGTACTATTCTATTTTAACATGTTACAAAATTTATACCTCAGGCGTCAAAGTTGCAACTGTGGTAACTGGGGGAGGTGTATGGGATACCGCTGCTGCATCCTGAAATGCATATTATTTGTCTCAATTTAAATCAATGTATAAATGAAAATTCATTTATGTAGTTACAAAATTAAAGTGACAGATAAATAAAATGTTATGAATTCAAATCAACACACCTGTGTCTGTGGCTCATGGGCAAACACCATGTCCATCAACTCATCTGTTAGCACGACATCCTCAACCATGTGAGCCTGACATCTACAACTGCAAATCGTGCATAGATGATATGAGTATCCATCTGCACCAGCTGCATCATCTATCCCCGAGCAGTTGACACACATATGCTCGATGGGCTCTTTGTCACCCTCTAACAGCTCATCATCCAATACAATAGGGTGTGCTAATGATGTCCCATGCTGGATGATGGCACCAGTCAATGTTGTGGCCGCCTGAAGAGTCTGTAGCTCCATTGACTCTTTCAGCTCTAATGGGACAGCCTGATGTACCTTGGGTTTGGGTGCTAGGGGGCGGCGACTTTTCGCAACTAATTGCCTACGGGCTCTAGGTCTATCTTGGGCAGAGCCACCACCTCTACCATGAAACTCTCTCATGTCAAAATAATTTGGGCACACATTGAGCACAAACTCACAATATATTTTTCTCAAAAAATATAATGGCACCTCATAATTATTACAAGGTGGATCATTAAAGACCATCCACCACCTTTGCCAAAAAAGATTCTTCATCTGCACATTGGTACACCAATGTATGGGAAACCTCTTTGCATTAGGAGGTAATGACTGACTAGTTTTGGGGTCAACAAAAAGGGCACATATTTGTTGTTTAGAAATATTTTTGTTTTTAACTCCATTGTATGATAGCCCATTGGCATAGAATTGACGACACCTATCCCTAAAGCTTCCCCATTTGGTAATTTCAGTGGAAACAGCTATGTCACCACTAGCTAATGTTTCTAGGCTAGTGGCGAGGGATTGATGATGGTCAAGTTCAGAAGTTTTCAATTTTACAATCAGTCTATTGATTTTGGATGTATTTTGCCCTAACTGATTAATTAATTCTTCCTATGTTTCGGCTGTGCGGTCAAAAGGAGGAATTGGGGGTTATTCTTGTGTGTTTTCAGGAGGTGCATTTGGTTGTTCTTGTGGGTTTTCAAGAGGTGCATTTGGTTGTTCTTGTTCTGGATTAGAAGAATCTGGTTTTTGAAACAAGAAATGAAAAAATCTAATCAAAATTAATGAAATTAAATTCAAAATGTAAAACAAATTGCATAAACTAGAAAGAAAGACAAAAAAAAAAAAAAAAACTAACCTTGATCCATAGCCTGAGGACAAATTTCGCACCCCGTTTGTGGTTTAGCTTTAAAAATGGGAAAAAAAGAAAGTAAAAAATGCTCTTTTCGGGTAAATGAGGACCCAGTTTTTTTAAAAACTTTTTTCATCAGGCACCGCGTACGTGGTTTTACTAGGATTATTAGCATGTACGCGCTCATTTTCCTATAAGCAGCACGTACGTGCTAATTTTCCTAGGCGTAGCGCGTACGCGCTTAGTTTCCTAAGCTTAGTGCGTATGCGCTACCTTTTCTAGGTTCGGGAAGAACAAACCTAAGCACGTATGCGGGAATTTGAAATTTTAAAACCACATACACGCTGCCTATTTTTCCAAGTTTATTTTCGGTGGTGTCCACTTTTTTGACCACCATCTTTGTGCACACGCCCTATTATATAATATATAATATAATATAATATTGTATTATATAATACATATTATATAATATATAATATTATATTATATTATATATTATATAATACATATAATATAATACGTATTATATAATATATTATTATATTATAATATAATATAATATAATATAATATAATAATGTATTATATAATATATTATTATATTATAATATAATATTATATAATATAATAGATTATTATATTATATAATATATTATTACATTATATATATTATATTAATATAATAATATATTATATATTATATATTATATAATATGTAATATGTAATATATTTTTTAAATTAAAATTACAAATAAAAATCGGATATCCGATTTCCATAGGTAAATTACCAGGCCAAGGTGTACTGACACCCAGGCCAAGCAAAAAGTCAACACGGATTTTCACATTTTTAGGCGAGTGAAGAAGGCTATTTTTTTCACATCGCCACTTTTTAGCCCCCCTTGATCCTGCACTAACCCAAGCAATAGAGATAGGCAAACCAATTTCAAAGGAGATCAAAAGCTTTGAGGCAATCCGACATAAGTTATTGTGCATCCATCAAGAACAAGAGGTATTTACAAAAGCTTATTTTGAACCCTAAAATTCTCAAAATGGCATCTTCTTCTTCTTTTGATACTCCATTTGTAGTAGAAGTTTCCAAGAGATAAAGGCCACAATTTAAGAAGCACCCATTTAAGTCTGTAGAAGATTATCCAAAAGTTGCCTTCTCATCCGTGCCCTATGGTGTTTTGCATGTGGATGATGTAAGAGCTTATATTCACTACAATATTGAAGAAACTGGTAATGAGGCAATCCTTGCACTATATAACAAGCCAAAGATAAGGATGGGAACCCAAAACCGAAATATGCTCAATTGCAGAAGAAGGGTTTCATGTAGTTCTTGCATTTCCCCATGTTCGATGAGGATAAATGGGCGAGGTACATCCTAAGCCATGTACATGATTAATTTATCTGGTTAGACAAGCCATACAAAATCACGAAGCAAGCCATCCATGTAGTCACCTATCTGCATCAAACCGGTGGGAAGCCAAATTTGATAAAGGCATCAAACGCTACTGTGACAAAGGTAACCGGTGCACAATTTGATAGTAGGTCCATGACTATTGATGATATCCAAGAGCATGATGTGAGATTTGCATCCATGATCATTGGCTATAAGGTCTACCAATCTAGCAAACTTAATTCTATCTTTGGTACAACAATTTATGCAGCCTATCAAATGGTAAAAGAAGATGCATAGTATGATCTTTGTTCAATCCTTCTTGAAGAGATTCTCAGTAATCTGAAGGAGATTAAATCAGATAAGAAGAATGTATTAAAATTTGGTTCTTTGATCATTTGTCTTGCACTATATTTCATGAATGAGATTCTCGAAATAGGGAGAGTTCAATGGGCTTTTGTCTAACCAGTGTCCACTCAAATCAAGCAAGGCATATAGAGATTGGGAAATAGGGAGACTCAGACTGCTGCCCTATGGAGCTTTTTCAAAATCTCCCAAGGAAAAATGAAGGATAGGAAAAGGATTCCTAAGAAAGTGGTGGAGAAATATGAAAAGACTATCTGCTTCATGATCGACAAAGACCAATGTCACATGGAAGTTGTGGAGCCCAGGATAGTTTGGATTTCACCAATGGGATGAGGTTGATGTATCGACACTTGAGGTCTATGCTCAAAACCTCTTGACTAAACCGGTGGATCCCAAAGAACCTAGGTTTGGCACCTTCAAGGAGAAATATATGGAGTTGCACAAGAAGTTCACCGAGCCTGCAAGAAAGATAAAAGTGTCTAAAATGGCTGAAGAAGTGGCTGTGCCGTTGGGATTCACCAAAGAGGTAGTTAAGCAAGAAAGGGAGAAGCATTCTTAGCTGGAAGCTAAGGATGAATCCAAGAAGCCTAAGGCTAAACCGGTTCCCTCCAAAGAAAAACTGAAGGAGACCAAGTCTATCTCTACTTCGATAATACCATCAACAGGATAGAGCTCGTCCAGAAAGGGAGTTTTGAAGAAAAAGGAGAAGCCCAAACAAATATATGTTGTTGTATCTCTAGTGGCATCTGAGACTAAATCAGATGAAGAAGTAGGACAGGCAAAAAAGAAAGGAAAATTTGAAGGGTAGTGAGGAAACCACAATCCGGTGGTGTAGACCAGAGCAAGAAGGCTAAGTTAGAACCTACAACTTGATGATGATCTTGAAACTAGTAATTTGCAAGGTAAATATACATTTGTTCCTCCAATGACAATAGATGAATTGATTGACGAGATAATTGTTGATGGAAATTTGAAGAACATTGGAGCATACTATGAAAATCTAGTTGAGGGAGATCAAAGAAAACTTGAGGAAGCTGTTATTTTGTACTTACACAACTTTAGTAAAACTTTGATTGAATTGGAGAGTAGCATCCCTAAGAATCTGTATAATATTATTATCATCTAGAAGTAAACATGGATCATCTCCATGAATGATGTAGTCAACTTTTTTTTATGTCAAATTTGAACCTATTTGTAAACCCTAAACAAATCCAACTGCTAAACTCTAGATCTACAAGCTAATTCAACACACCATCAATAAGGATCTACAAATGCATGCAAATACCATTGAAATAAGAAAAGCTATACCTTCACATGTAAGAGAGGTTTGTCTCCATTTTTCTCCTATCCTCCATGATCTTGTATTTGGTGACTTGGGTGCTCTTAGATTTGTGTTGGACTTTCACAAGATCTTACAGAAGAATGGATGTGGTTGTGATGATGTATTATTGGAGTGATTTTGGCAGAGTTTGAGTATGCTCAAGATATGTTCTATGAAAAATGTGAGGAGGAAGCCTTTTTTATAGATATCATCCTAAAACTGGAGGGTTTGTATTAAGAAGTTAAAAGATGAATGGCTAGGATCTCATAGATGAAAGAGAATCAATAGGATTGAGGTTAGATAAAGATGGAGGGGGGAGATTAAGAAGTGTGTTGACTTTGGAGGAAACACAAAGTTAATGGAAATATGGTTGGTACTTGTCACATGTCTACAAGTTTATATTTTGATCAATGTGAACAAGTTGGAGGGCTAGGATTAATAATAAAAAAGGTAATAAATTAATTAATTAAATAAAAGAATTTATCTAATTAATAGAGGAAAGGGCTAGATAAATAAAATAAATAAAATATTTAAATTTAATTTAGGATGGAGGTGGGATCTAAATAAAATTAGGAAGAAAAAGTTTAGTGAATCGATTAAATAAATAAAAAATATTTATTTAATTAATAGAAGACACTCAGATAAAACAATTAAATAAATAATAAATATTTATTTGATCAAAGGATAATTTTAGGTGTCTACAAACGTTATACTCGTTGAAGAATTTGTTCATAAACTCTTAATTTATTGCATAAGGAACATCTGCAATAAGCTCCAATGATGCAACTATGCCAAGGTAGTCGACCTTTAAGGAACGTGATTATTCACCAATGAATCAACCCTTATAAAAAATAACACTAGGATAATGAATGAATAAAATGCAATCAAAATTGATCCCTAATGATGTTCAAAGCAGGACGAGATTAAGCTCAATTGATTGCCAAATTTTACTTAAATGTGCTACTTATACATTGGTCATTGCATGAACGACAACCTTGTGAAAAATGAAATAGAGGGAAAAGTGAAAGGAATAAACTCTGTCAATGGGTTGTTAGTCTATTGGTCAACTTGAATTGTTAGCCTAAGGCATGTACTTTCATATCACGTAGCTAAATGATTCTGTGGGTTTGATATAAAACCCTCCAATAACAAAATATATATTTTTTCACTTACACATTAATGACTATTTTTTTTAACTAGCCATAACAAAGAAATAGTTATGGCTAATTAAAAACATGCATGATGTCTTTTAAAAAAACCTAAGGATGTTAGATACATAATTACTTAGATAATGACTTAGAAGTTAATTCTACTCTATTCTACTTTTTGACCCGTGCACGCATAAAAAATCCCACCAAATCCCACCGTGTTGTTGTAACTACGTAGATGTCAAAACAATAGCTATAAGCATTTAAGTTGCATAAAAAGAAAACAATTATTTTTTGTCAAAATCTGATATACCATTTAAGAGCTTAGTGTACGTGAAACTTTTAGCTATAACAACTACCTGTACTTTTTTTGTAAGCATTTACAATTACATATGAAAAAACCAAAAACATTTGTCAAAATCCCATATAGATTTAGAAACTTAAAAAAAATAAGAGTGGATTGACAATTGTGATAGAGGAAAAAAATTTGATAAAAATGGTCCCGCTTGTGATGGAGAAAGAAAAAAAAAAATAATAAAATTGATCCCGCTTGCCGTGACTCTCACTCAATCTTAATCGGTAGTCATTGAACATGACAAAATGAAATGTGTTAAAATATCTTTTTAAAAGAAATTGCCGGCCAAGCCAAAAGATAAATAAGTTGCCGGCCACTAAATCAATACACAACTTCATTCAACATAATAAGAAGTTAGCACAGAAAACTTCAACGTGACAAGAACTTGACATGACTGGGCAAACAAAAAAATTAACGAAAGTAGCATCAAAACCTTGGATTCCTTCGCATTTTCTGCGAAGCTCTTTTGTTGGACTGTTATTTTTTTCTATCCTAATTATTTTTTAAGGTTTGCTCAATTTAAAAACAAAATTAGGGCCGCTTCACTTCGAAATTTACAATTTCGAAGCGGACATTCCTTCCAATCAAACAGTTTCATATACGTACACCTCGACGTGCTTCAGAAGTGGACATGCCTTCCAATTAACCAGTTTCATATACGTACACCTTGACGTCCTTCAGAAGACGACATGCCTTCCAATCAAACAATAACTTAACGTGCTTCAGAAACGATCATGCCTTCCAATCTTGACTTAAATAGTGGTTTATCTCTTCTATCATGTTATATGAGTTTGGGTTCTGTACCTATTCTCTCTGCCATTCTTTTCAGTTGCCTCTCTTAACATGGAAGAGTTCAAGATGGAAGAATACATCCCTCCCTCAATCAAAATTCTTTTCCAAGGTGATAAGGAATATCATGTGTTTCTGAGTTTCAAGGGAGAAGATGTCAGAAAGAATCTGGTTGATCATCTACACGAAGCTCTCACTGCCGCCGGACTGCATGTCTTTTTAGACACCCACAAATTGGAAAAGGGAGATAAGATTTGGTCGAGCTTGGAAAGGGCAATAAGGAGCAGTGCCATACACATTCCTATATTTTCTAGAGGCTATGCAGACTCTGCATGGTGTCTCAGGGAGGCCGCAACAATGGTGAACACCCAAGGCTTGATCATTCCTCTGTTTTATGATGTAGAACCAACTCACGTTAGGTATCCTGTGAAGGACTCCAGTCAGTACCAGCAAGCATTTCTAAAACATTATGACCATCCAGATCGGTACCAAAGAGGAGAGATTGAGAGATGGAAGGTTGCCCTTCACCAGATCTGTTCTCACTCAGGTTGGTCCATGGATATAACTGGAGGGTAAGTAAACAAGCTGACTTGACTTTTATTTTTATTTTTGCATAATAGTGAGCAAAGCAAGTTATAATATAAATTTAACTGGCCAATGACATGATATTAATCTGGCTGGAGACACTCTAGTAAAAAGGAGACACCCATGATTAACCGAATACATTATAGTAAAAATATCTGATAGAATAAGCTATTTAAGCTTTAAATAGTTAAAATTGATCTATGCTCAATTCATAATCAATAGGGGTTACGCAAATATATAATATATGGATGTACATATAAACCATATTTTTAGTGGATTGGGAAATAAATGTATGCCCCTTGCTTTGAGATCTTATATTTATTTAGAAATCTTTACCTTTTGCAAATACATTGAGAAATTATATAGTTGTTTGTACATCCTTTAAAGCTATATGCACATTCTAGATTTTCAAGTTACATTTGAAGTATGAAATTATAAAGGGTTTTATAATTAGGGACATAAATATGACCTCACCTTTGTATGTTTTAATGTACTAATATATTTGTTTAGAGTTCTATGGTTTCAAAGATTGAGAAGTCATCCTAAATGATATTTAATTACAGCCCCTTTAGTTTATACTTATTATCCTACAAAGTTTCTAGGAATACACCCCTTAGCATAAGTAGAGTCAAAACATTACAATAGTTTTATGTTCTTGTTAGTTAGCCAAAGAATATTGAGGAATTCCTTCCCATTCAGAGGGTAATGAAGCTATGGCCCTCTCTCAATCAATAGAAAATCTAAAAATAAGATTACCAATTCTGAAATATGTATGTGATTGGACATTCAACTAAAATAGAAAATTGATCAAACCATAGAGACATCAAATTTACATGGAGAAACCCTTTCGAGAAAAACCTCCACACTTGAAAGAGACTAAATTATTAATCTTCACAACGAGACATACAACAAAATACTTCACTACTCTTCACTAGTCGAAAAATACTATATAACCTATAAGAATCCACATAACACTACCATTTCATGGCTTCAATATATAGCAAAGTAAGATCTAGGGTAAACCACTTGCAAAACCCAATGCCTAGGATAATTGACAACTTATAAACATGTTAATAAAATAAAATATTTCGCATTGCCTTGACATGAATTCCTAACCCATAGCCACTCAATTCTTAGATGCTTTGTAACTCCTTGATTACTCTTCGAATTACCCAATGGACAACCTTTCACCTAGCAAACTTGTGTTAGCATATAATTTATTTATTATTAAATTGTTATAAAATAGCTATGGGTTGGTTATTCTTTTTACAGTTTAGCCAATATATATGCTTTTACTAATCATGGAATGAATCAATCAAGCATAATATTCCACAAATGGTATCAAAGTTTTGTGGATTGGGATAAGATTATGATATGTGATGAGACATCCTCTATATATTTATCCCTTGTGTGTTATCCTTCACTGTTGCATCTAATTTTTGGTCTTACAAAGCTGTGGGAAAATTATAAAGCCTCAAATTTCTCATGAGTAGGATCCTAGTGTTTTTATCAAATTGATGAAAGTTTTAGATGATCAAACCCATGGTGTAGCAAACATGTAATGCATCATATGAAACATTTCCAACAACACCTATAACTCTCTTGTGGAGGAAAAAAATGGATGAGTTTTGTTTCTTTCTTTTCTCAACTTGATAATCATTGAGATGAGTTATGAAATTTTGAATTTTTTATTGTGTTGTTTTTGGATTACATCGTGTCAGATTTTTTGGCATTGACATTTAAAAACATACTCCATGATCCATCATAAGAATGTAATTTTTTAATGGTTGGATCTGTGATATCTCCATGTGATGCAGTATAGGAGATCAAGAAAAGAACATTGATAAGATTCAATCTAGTAAAATTAGAACATAACTCTTTGATCTAGATCACCATTTATGTGTATTAGATGTTAAGAATGGGTTGAATTTCGGTCAATGATGAAACACCATGATTTAAAGGTATATGCGCTAAATAAACTATTGGGTGCTAAGTTGGGTGCCATATTTTATTTGGATTAGTTGTTGATGGGAATTGATTGTTAATGTTGCTTTCACATGGTGGACATTAAATTAGATAGTGGTTTGTGGATTGAAGATTCAACATTGGTATAAGGCACATGTAAAGGAAACTGACATGGCAATTTCTAAACATATGGATCTTACAAAGGATGATATGAGTAAGTTTTAGGGAAAAATTCACAAAATAGGAAAGGACATAGATATATTTCATAAATTTACTAAAAGTGGTACCAATACAAAAGGATATAACAAGAAAATATAGAATCATATGCAACACAAAAATATGTTTAATAAATTTTGGCAATAACATAATATGGCAATCAAATAGAATCTATCAATTGGTGAACACGTGATCATATTAAACAAAGGCTATACATGATGCCCCAATGTTTTCTCCAATGGTGAAGTAACACAAGCTATAACCTATTAAAAAAAATCATGCAAGCATAAAAACATGTCATTTAACATATAAACATGTTAGTACTAACATATAAAGACATTGTAGATAAACATATCCACTAATATATGATTGCGAGGGTATGTTAGATATGCAAGGGATAAGGTGACCTAATGTTAAAGGTATAGTAACATGAACAATCTATATAGGTGGAAAATAGAAATAGATAATGAGATAAAGAGTCTAGATAGAGAGAATATAATGTCATAGCAACACAATACTACTATGACATGTAATTGAGATCCATTTAAAGTGTGCACCAATACCAAAGGATATAACAAGAAAATACAGAATCATATGCAACACAAAAATATGTTCAATAAATTTTGGCAATAACATAATGTGGCAATCAAATAAAATCTATCAATTGGTGAACACATGATCATATTAAACAAATGCTATACATGATGCCCCAATGTTTTCTCCAATGGTGAAGTAACACAAGCTATAACCTATTAAAAAAAATCATGCAAGCATAAAAACATGTCATTTAACATATAAACATGTTAGTACTAACATATAAAGACATTGTAGATAAACATATCCACTAATATATGATTGTGAGGGTATGTTAGATATGCAAGGGATAAGGTGACCTAATGTTAAAGGTATAGTAACATGAACAATCTATATAGGTGGAAAATAGAAATAGATAATGAGATAAAGAGTCTAGATAGAGAGAATATAATGTCATAGCAACACAATACTACTGTGACATGTAATTGAGATCCATTTAAAGTGTACACCAACTAATTGAAATATTTATACTACTTGTAAGTCTTCAATAGTAATAAAGGACAATTTTAAATAATCTAAACTAATAATTAGTATATCTTTCTAAAAATCTATTTAGAATAAATTTAACTTCATTCGTTCTAAAAGAAAATAACTTGATTTAATTCTAGACAAGTTGAGTTTATTCAAAATAGAGAAACCAATCTTATTATTTTGGATAAAATGAACTTAAATTATTCATGTCGATATTGAAACTATGCGAAATTAAATTAACTTAGTCCAAATAAACTAGAATAGTTTGGAATAAATGGGACTAATCATATTATTTCAATTATACTAAAATTATATTACTTATGTAGATATAGAAAATCTATGATATTTAATTAAGTAAAAAAAAACTGTGAAATTACAATAACTTGATCTAAATAAATTAGATCAATGTTATAATTTCAAATAATAATTAAATCACATGTGTAGCTATAGAAAATATATGAAATTAAATTAACAAATTTGAATGTGAAATTATGTAAATTTATTTAAAATAAACTACATTCAAATAAGTGAATTAATTTTAAGAAGTATTTGATATAAAATGAACTAATTCAAAATATATTGTTTCCATTCATTTTGTTTAAGTATGATAAAGAGGGCTTTGCCAAGGTCCACACCCATAATCTAATTCATATAATAAGGTAGGTTCTACCTGGGCAATACTTGGGTGGATTCCAAAGATTAAAAATGATGTTTAAGATGTAAAGAATTATATCACTTAAATGTTATTTTTTTTTTCCATTTTAATCAAACAAGTGTCTTAAAATCTACAAATTAGTTGTGTTCTAACTCTATCTCAAATTTACTTTTGTAGATTTTATAAATAATTCTTATGATGCATGAAATTGATTCAAGAGATTAAAAAATGATTGTTAAGATGCATGAAACAAATTCACCATTATGTTAGAATTTTAAGGTCTAATTAGATAAGTATTTCAAAATCTATAGGCTATTTATATTTTACTTTGGTTCAAATCTAAATTTTTAGACTTGATCTTCTTATTTGAATTTTAGCTCATATTCATGTGAAGGAGTGAAAATTTTACTTGATTTTTTTATTTTGACACCTCAATTCAATAACAATTAGTGATGTTGTAAAAACCTTTGAAGAATGTATTTTATTGTGAGTTCGTTACAGCCCTGGATGTACCAATTCAACAAATTTCGAGAACAATGGTTGAATATAATGCTTTGATAATGCTACTAGGATATTCTCGTAAAATCTGTTTAATGATTCATAGGCCATTCTTGTAAATTTAAATAAATAAATAAATGTATTTAAAAATAATAACATAACACACATATCAATAGAAACATAAATCAGATCTATTCATAATAGTTAGTAAAAATTATTGTAAAAGGGGTTAGCAAGATCTAAATTTCACTTTTAAATTTTAAAAGTTTAAGGATCAAATATATGAAATGAATGAAAGATTTGGGTGAATTTTATCTAAACCAAAATGATAAATAATAGGTTTTTAAATTAGAAAAAATCTCTAAACATGAATAATAATAGCATGAAACAAATTCATGTAAGAATATAATGTATCATTTAGAAATGTATTATCACATTAAAAATATTTAAAACCAAAGAAGACAAATATAAAAATGCTTAAACTATTACTAATATTTACCTTAGATAATATATATGTTTTAATAAATTTATTATGACTAATATAAATGTATTAACCCAAATAATTATTAAATGTTACTTTTATGTTGGAGGCATATTACACTCACATAATGGATGCAAACATGTCTGTCAATAAAAAATAATAGAAGTATTTAATTTGATGTGTTTGTGACACTTAAATGCATGAAAAATAGAATCAATTTTTTTTTTTTTCTCCTCACAACTACCAAGTTTAATTTATCAATCACTTATGTCCATCTCCATCATCCATTTAGTTAACTTTGAAATTATCTCAATCTAATATTATAATAGTAAAAATTAAAATATAATAATATAATAATATCTTAATAGTATTTTAATATTAATTACAATATAAGAATATAATAGTTTTTAAATTGAAATAATGTACAAATATATGTCTCTAGTTTTTAACATTAATTTGTATATATAGGATAATATATTATTGTAGAGGACGAGATTTGTCACCTTCAAGGTGATGAACCTCAAGGGACAAACCTACCTTCTCTCCACCTCACTTATATTAGCGCTAAAGGTGAGCTAGGGGATGAAAATGTAAAACTAGGCTAACAAAGTACAAATGAGACTCCCAAACGACTCTATCAAGTCTTTGTCTTCAAGATGAGTGTGCAGAACTAAGACACAAGTGTGGCGTGTTGTCATCTAGTAAGGACAAAGTACAAAGGCCATACGAGAGTGACAAATGCGATTACACTATTAAGTAAATGATATAAATGATAAACTAAGCTTAAGAATACAAAATGCGTGACACTAAAATGAAGTGAGAGAAGGATAGGAAAAGCTCACAACCGGTAGATGATTGAAGCCTCCAACAAGACGAGTTCTCCCCTTTGATCACAAACCTGCACACAAGCATGAAGAGAAAATGTTGGGGGTTGTGTTTAGAGGCCTGTCTCAGTTAGACCTCCGTTTTGGTGTTTCCACCTCCACAGACAATTCAGATGATAGCAACGATGGGAAATAAAAATAATAGAGATAGGAAAATGAACGATTAATACAATGGATAAATTAAAATGAGAGATTATAGATATGCAAATGAATTAAGAGAAGGTAGTAAATTCCCCTCCAACACTTGTGAAGGCGACACCATAGGTTCTCCAAGAAACTGCAACAATAGTGGTCTTCAAATGTTGGAAAACATGTGTATGATAAGGATAATGGACACCAAGTTACTTCCCAAGAATAATTGAGAATCCTTCCCAACTACAAGAATGCATGAGATATAGCCTCAAAAACGAATCCCAACATAGGTGGTCGTGAACAGAGGCGTTACAAACTCTTTTGGGCACAGGCGTAATGCTCAAACCGCTACTTGCGGGCTGACAGATTTGTGGGACACAAGTGCAACACATGGAGGTCTCTGCGGCATGCTAGAGTCCCATGCTTAATTGGTTTGGTTGCTAGAAGCCAAGTTGCAGCTGACAAAGCAATCCATGTGAACAAAAAGACAAATATGACAATGCATGATCTCCATTAACTTGAAGCAAAGATACTTATATGATGCGAAATTACGCGAAATATAATTTACAACATTACAATTACAATTATCTTGAATATATATGTGATAATATTTTGTTATTTTCCAACTTTTCTCTTCGAATGTGTTTTCAACCTTTGCTACCTTTGTCTGTGGTGCCATAACAGTCTCTCTTTTGCATTTTCTATTGACCTACATTGCTCATTTGGGAACATTAATTTACATTTTTTTCGTTGTTATTTAATCTGCGTGCAGTTTTGAAGCACAGCTAGTTAAGAGGGTGGTGAATGACGTGATTAAGACATTGGACAGAGTGTCGTTAGAAGTTGCCAAGCACCCTGTGGGAATGGAAAGGATCGCTGAGGATCTCATCCAGAAATTTATACTCAATTCAGAAGGAGGTTTGGTTAAATCTGGAATATTGGGTATTGGTGGTATTAGTAAGACCACACTTGCTAAGGCCATGTTCAACCAGGTTTACGCTCATTTTGATGCTGCTTCCTTTGTCTTTAATGTCCGCACCACTGTTGCAGACTCCGTGTGCCTGACAAAGTTGCAGAAACAAATCCTTAAAGATTTAACCAATTATGATGGAAAAGTGCATAGTGTTGAGAAAGGCATATCTTTGTTCAGAGATCGTTTGGGTGGAAAACGTGTGCTTCTGATTTTAGATGACATGGATGGTAGGGAGCAATCAGAGGCTTTGGTTGGGGATTGGTTGGCACCTGGTAGCAGAGTTGTTATTACTTCTAGAGACAAGCACATTCTCCATGTTGCCGGGGTCTCACCTGAATGCATTCACGAAATGAGTGGATTGCAGACAAATGAAGGTCTTCAGCTATTTAGTCGGCACTCTTTTCTTCGAGCATCTCCAAGTCCAACTTACGAAGCTTTCTCCAAAAGAATAGTGGAGGCTTGTAAAGGGCATCCTCTATCACTGGAAGTCATTGGATCCTTGTTGTATGATAAGAAGAATGATCCAGATTGCTGGACAGAAGCCTTCCACAACGTTGCACTCCACCCAAAGATTTATGAAATACTCAAAATCAGTTACAGTGGTCTTAGTGAAGAAGAAAAAGAAATATTTCTAGACATCGCTTGCTTCTTCATCGGAGAACACAAAAGGTATCCTATTGTTTTCTGGAAATCTATGTACAGGTCGGTAAAGACAGCCATATCTAATCTTTCTCTGAAGTTACTTGTAAGGATTGACGACAAAGGTGTGTTTCATATGCATGACCATTTGCGAGATATGGGGCGAAGCATTGCTGAAAAAGAAAGAGAGGGTACCCGACTATGGGAGGCAGTTCATCTAAGCAGGGGAGAATCCAATAACAACAATATCCCTCGCCTTCGACTCAGTGGAGATAATTCACAAAGGCTTGAAACATTGTACAGACCTGGTCTACGATTTCTTCACTTGAAGAATCTGCCCCTTGACGGAATCACGCCAGCCATGCTTCCTCCAAATTTGATGTGGTTACGGTTGCAAAATTGTGAGAAGCCATTTCAGTCCAGTCTTGTGCGTAACGTTTGGTTCTTTGCGATACAGGGGGCATTTCACTTCAGTCTTGTGGATAACATTTGGGATCTGAGGATAATGCAAGTAGACGGTGATATTCCCAGTTTCCAATATTTACTTTTTAATATTCTTGGCAACTTGTTACAGTTACAGCATTTAGAGTTGAGAAACTGCAGAAATTTAAATAAGGTCCCTTGTACCATCGGCAACCTGTCACAGCTGCAGCGTTTGGATTTATCATGGTGTACAGAATTAAATAAGCTCCCTCATACCATTGGCAACCTGTCACAGCTGCAGCATTTAGATTTAGGAGGACTTAAATTAAATAAGCTCCCTCAGACTATTGGCAAACTCTCACAGTTGCAGTATTTAGACTTGAGTTGGTGTCAAAAATTAAGTGATCTTCCTCATAGTATTGGCAACCTATCACAACTGCAGTATTTAGATTTGAGTGCCTGTGAATGTTTAAATAGCCTCCCTGACACCATTGGCAGTTTATCACAGTTGCAGTATTTAAATTTAAATTGCTGTAAGAAATTAAATAACCTCCCTCGTACCATTGGCAATCTGTCAAAGCTGCAATGTTTAGATTTAGGGTGTACCAAATTAAATAAGCTCCCTAATACCATTGGTAACCTGTTACATCTGCAGCATTTATATTTAAGATGGTGTACAAAACTAAATAAGCTCCCTTGTACCATTGACAAACTTTCTCAGCTGCGGTGTTTAGAGCTGAAAGGATGTCAAAACTTAAATGATCTCCCTTATACTATTGGCAACCTACCACAACTGCAACATTTAGACTTGAGTAATTGTCAATATTTATATTTTCTCCCTAAAACTATAGGCAAACTATCACAGCTGCAGTATTTAGACTTAAGTTGGTGTACAAATCTAAGTAATCATCTAAGTAATCTCCCTGAGACTATTGGCAATTTATTACAGCTGCGTCATTTATATTTATATCATACAAAATTGAACATCCCCCGTGATATCATTGACAGTCTACCACACCTCCAAATATTTCAGTAGGGAATAGAAGCACAAGAAGCTGCCTGATACCACTGTGAAGAAAAGCACTGTCATGGTGAAGATAATATAATTAACTGCCTGATACCATTGTGAAGAAATGCCCACAGTCAATTAGACGAGTCTTATTCTTGGTGGCAGTGGTGGGAAGAGAGATTGAAGGTGAGGTGCGTGACCTATCCTTTAGTAGTGTCATGTTACTTCTTTAGAGTAGGAGAATTAATACATAGTTTTTCCTTTTGGAATTTCACGCATTTATTTCTATCGAAGGGAATACGTGAGAGTAATGTATCTTTTTTCAATTGCATTCAGTTTTTTTAATTTAAACATAAACTTTATAGATGTTCTGAATGGTCAGTTTTAAATCACATACATTAAGCAATGAATTAAATCTAAAGGATGTTAGTCAATTTTGAGTGTTTAACACTTTTAAGTTTAGAAGTGTATTCTTAGTGTGACATACATTAAGCAACACATTAAGCCTAGAAAATATCATTCTTAGTTTGACAACATACATTAAGCAGCATATTAAGCCCGGAAAATATTAATCAACTCTGAGTATTTAACACTTTTGTACCTAGAAGTATAAGAAGCTATGTGATTGTAATCCACTAGTAAAAGTAGCTTTTGACACTACTCACCCAATTGCCTCTTGATTGTTTTGTTCATCAAACTCGTATCCATTTTTATCAAATAAATTTCTATTTAATATCTAAGTGACCATTGCGATGTAAATCTACCTTTAAGATATTAAATCATTTTGTGGATTCTTTGCTTTTGTGGCATGCAAGAAATAACATGTGCTATGCTTGGTTTGAGCTAATTTGTTTGTTTTAGTGAATAAAAAATTTATTTTATTAAAGTTTATGTTTAAGATTCTTTTGTTAGAGCACCTTTTAACTACCCTTGAATTAGGGACAATAAGCTCATTGTTAAAACATAACATAATATGAAAAATAAAAAATGTGATGATAATCTACTTTAGTCATAATATATAAAATTTCATTTAAGTAGTTTGTATATGATGTTTCTTGATATATGATCCCAAAAAAGGCTTGCAAATGAGTCTAAGCCTTACTAATGTTAATAAAGGCATCAAAATTAATCAATGTATAATTGAGTTTTCTTGTCAAATGTTCTAGTTGCAAATGCCCTTGTAGATATGTGTTTAAAATGTCAAACAATGTAACCCATCAAGTTTGTGTATAATGGTGGACATTGTGGAGTTTTGCACCATCTACCCATATTAAAATCCCACAAGACAAGGGCTTCCCTACAATGGCCATAGGGCACTTGGAGATAGGAGTCACATTTATGGTAATGCATGGGCCACCCTATATTTTGCCATGGGGTATATTGAGATAAGATCAACTATAACTATATTAAGTAACTACTTAGCCCGCCCACATTTACTCTCTAAGCTACCCCCCACTAGCTCAAGATGATCTACACTTTCTCAAGAATTTACCCCAAATTTTTAGCTCCTTGGGTATAGAATAAACAATTGAGTTGTTGAAAAATATAAATAATGGTCATATGTATGAAAGCCACTTCAAATGTTGTTCTTGGTGTGAGAGATCTTAAGCACAACTAGAGTTTATAGGGGCTTGTCTTATCTCTAAGAACCATCCCTACAAGATTATTGCCTCCAAGTGTTGTCTAAATCATTGGGCTACTAATTCACTTTGATACCAAAAAATGTCAAAGAATATACAATGATTTTTTTTTTTTTGACAATGTACCTCAAATAGATACGTTCTCATGGTCTATAATGATTGTAGTAAATGTGAAATTGGGTTTGTTGAATAGGTATTAGAAATTTTGAGAAAATCCAAGGGGTGAGTGCAAATCTAGAATGTGATGATAAAATCTCTTTAGTGGGATGCTATGCATGTGAGGACAATTTATTATTTACATAAATATGGAGTTGGATGTTTTACATGTGGTTGCATGTTGCTGCGTAATTGGATTCACGTGAGCTAAAAGGAGGCATGATTGCATTCGCAAGTTCACTTCAATAAGGTCAATAAATCTAAAGGCAAGATGGAAGAGATTAAAAAATCCCAACCTATAGGGTTGGATTGAGGGTAATGTTAGACTTGGCTCCCTTATAAGCTTATGAACATCAAGAAAGTGACCTACTAAATAACTAATAAATTTGTGATGTTAACTTGTTGCTTTCAATTTATGGTAGTATGTGTTTGTTAGTTTGATCATTTTTTACAACATAATTAATGACTTTTTACCTCAATTTATGAAGACTACTGCATGGTCTAACATATAATTATTATTATTTTTTTGAATTCAAATTTATCAAATTCTTGATGCAAGAATGTAAAATATCTTGTTAGCTCCTACTTGCAAATATAGTGGAGGGGTTCTATTTTAACTAGTGATTATTCAAGACCAATTATTATTTAATTTTCTTTAAAATTTGTTTTCTATTCCAAAGTTGAAAGGGTTAAGCTGAGGTTTTTAATGTAAGATATTGATCAAATTATTTTTTCCATTTCGTGATTAATGGGTTCCATTTTTTTGCTGTAGATTGTTAGAAACCTGTTTAGTGGTACGAGGCAAGAGAAGGCACAAGAACCTAGTCTGACATATCTGTTTTGAAATGTATGGCATTGCAGGAGCTGGTGCATGATATAGATACAAATAATCAATTGTTTGGACAGTTGGCGATCAGGTCAGCTGTGTGAATGCATATTCACTTATCGATTAAGACCTCGTTACCTCAACGAGAAGGCCATGTACTTCTATAGAGAAGTAGTGACTCATCTCACTTGTGGTTTGATAACTGGCCAAAGGCGACGTGTAACAGTGGCAATTATATGTTTAATGGTGTTATGTAGGAAAAGTGCAGAGGCCACGGACGAGATCCAGGTGAAGCTTCCTTCGAAAATCCCTAAAAAATTCAGTGCCATGACAATGCTGAAATTCAAAAACTAAAAATAAAATAACAATAATAATCTTTAGCTAGTTTGATTTATTTGTTTCCTTGCTGCTGTAGTGCTTGTTCCGCCAATAGGAACTACTATATGACGTGGTGTTTGTAGTGGTTTTGTATTTTCTCCAAATAAGGCAGGAAGCATGTTTTTGGTTTGTACAGTTGCAGGGGGATTGAACATGGAGACACCCCTGGCACCAACCTAGCAGTAAGCACACGTGATGATTTGATTTTGGTATTTTACAATACTTACTATTTTAAAATGTTTTCTTCTCAGCTCTCATCTTTTGAGCCCCAATTACTATTCAAGTTGAATTTCTATTCATTTGGGTAATTTTCGTGGTCCAAAACTTTGTGCCTCACAGGCATGAGAGAAACTAAAAGCCCATACCAATATCACTACAGAGTAGTAGTTATAACAAGAAAAAGGCCACAAGGTAAAACACAATTCCCATTTCTTATTTCATAGAGTAGAGTTGTTTATGATGTTTATATAACATAATTATGTTGTTATTACTGTTAAGTTTCAGGCAGGGAGTAGTGAATCGCCTCCTTTCGGTGCCCAGAAGCTTTCTGATGTCAACTCACTGTTGATGACCGTTATGGAGGCCTTCTAGACATCTGGCAGGTAATTTATTTTCATTCATATTAATGTTGCGGAAGTGTATTCAATCTGAATCACTATGAACTGCTTTTCTTGGTTCTTTTTTCAAAAAACGATTAGAGAAGACCAAGCCAAAAAGCTTGAAGAACATCCAGATTTTATGCCCGATGCTCTAGATCAAATTTACAAGAAGGTAAGCTAGATAAACTTTTAGTCCCATTGACCTGTTTGGTCATTTTGGGGAGAGCATCAATATAATTTGATGCAAGTTGGTATTGTGACCAGGCAATGGAAGAATGTGCTCGTAAGAGAATGGCTTTAGAAGTGAGTATTGCAGAGAGGGAAAAGAGGCTGAAAGAACTCTTAGGCAGTAATTGTTGATAAGTGATGCTGCTCTAGCATGCAGTTCTATGCAACTCCAGTTTGGACATGAAGCTATCCATTCATCACCATGCATAAGCTATTTTTAGTTAATAGTTTTTTTTGTTTATCCATGCAAATAAAGCATGTATTCCAGCATGCATGAATCCTTAGGACTATTTTTAGTTTTGCTTTTTGCATGAGTTTGTTTTTAGTAAATAAAGCATGTTGTGCATGCACTTATTGTATTCTTAATTTAGGGAGTAGTTTGTTTTTTTTTAGTTTGAGAGCCTTAGTAGCTTTCCATGCAAAGCTAGGAATATATTTAGAACTGCAGTTATTATTTATTCTTCTAGACTGCAAATTCTTTATATATACAGCCTCTATGTAATTTTTTAATTAAGCTTCAATAAAGATATTGGTGTTTTCTTCTTTTTGCTGTTATTGTTTGCTAATCAGTTGGTTCAGAGAGGATAGGTCAGGTTCAAAATTCTACAAGTGGTATCAGAGCAAGTAAAATTGTTTTGGGTTAAAGTTTTATTGTTAGAATTTCGCCAAAGTTAATCATGTCGAATTCTAACCATATGCCCATTCCAGAATTTGATGGGAATGATTATGATTATTGGTGCATTAAGATGCCGACCTTTTTGATTGGAAAAGATTTGTGGGAGATTATTGAATCAGGTTATGAAGAGCCAACTGACTGGAATGCCCTTACAGCCAATGAAAGAATAGCAAGAAAGGAAGCAAGGAAAAAGAATGCTCAAGCTTTGTTTCACATTCAGATAGCTCTTGATAAGAGCTTATTTCCAAGAATATCAGGAGCAACAACTGCCAAAGATGCCTGGAAGACTCTACAAGAAGCTTACTAGGGTATTGATCAAGTTAAAGTGGTCAAGCTTCAGACATTGAAGCGAGAGTCTGAGAATTTGAAGATGCAAGAAGCTGAAAGTATAAGTGATTATTGTGTCAGAGTCAAAGATGTAGTCAATAAAATGGCTACACTTGGAGAAATTGTAAGCAATGAAGTTTTGATTAAAAAGGTGTTGAGATCTTTGACACCCAGATGGAATCATGTAGCAATAATCATAGAAGAAAGCAAGGATTTGACAAAACTACAGTTTGATCAACTGGTTGGATCCCTGATGTCTCATGAAGAAAGATTGAAAGATTCTTTTGAAGGTGTAGAGAAAGCATTTTCCTCTAAATTGCTAATCACAAAAAATGAAGATGCAAGCAACAGTAGTGCCAAAATCAATCAAAGCCAAGGTAAAGGGCAAAGCCAAAATTCTTCAAGAGGCAGAGGAAGAGGTGGCTCAAGAGGAAGTGGTGGTTTCAGAGGAAGAGGTAGAGGCAGATTTGATAAGAGAAATGTTCAATGTTACCACTGTAATAGGTATGGCCACTTTGAAAGAGAATGCAGATTGAAAGAAGGTAAAAGTGCTAACTATGCTCAAGAAAGTAGTGACAATCCTCTTGATCACTTATTTTTATCTTATGCCAAGGGTGAAAATACTAGTAAAGATGTTTGGTACCTAGATTCTGGATGCTCTAACCATATGACAGGGAATGAGAAGTTGTTCTCAACAAAGGATGGAAGTTTCAAATCCCAGGTCATGTGTATGCAGTTGTTGCAAAAGAGAACAATGAAGAAGGAACAAATTACTATTTGTGTCGTTGTGTTGAGCCTAAAAGAAAATTGACAACCACAATCATTGATGGAGAGGGTATTGAGTACCCAATAGGGTCTGTTGTCATGACAGGAACATGCTTTCGGAGATACCCTATCAAGAATTCTGATGTTTGGTTGTTTTAGGACTTTGAAACACACAGACATATTCTTCATTTCTCTAACCTTGTTGTTGCAACAAATATTCATTTGATGAAGTATCGTGGTAGACCTCATAACAAGATTTTATGGAAAGTTCATGAATCTGACCACGAGGCAATACTTGACACAATACAAGTTAGAGCCGATTCTAAAGGCTCACTTGATTGATTCTACGGTTCAGAGTAGAATGATTTTGAGAATTTTGTATAAATCGTTGACGAATTGTTTTATATTCATTTTTTGTATATATAAATGCCCATGAGCTGATTTTTACATATGTACATGCCAAATTTTGTATATTAAAATGGCGATGAGCTGAATCGCACATATTGTAATGCCAAATTTTGTATAAAAGCCCATGAGATGATTTGTATATTAAAATGGCGATGAGCTGAATCGCATTTATTGTAATGCCAAATTTTGTATAAAATCCCATGAGATTATTTGTAAGACAATTTTTTGTATAATCAAATAGCCAAGAGCAGATTTGAATAATATGTGACAATGTTTTGTGACTATTTTGTGTGTCAATGTTTTGTGACTATGTTTTGAGTATATGTGATGTGTCCCTAGTCAATCATGAGCATTCTTGATTCTTGTATAATCATGGATAATTATTTGAGTCATTATCGGGTCATAGGGGTGATAGATTAAGACTCATACAATCTAAGAAAAAATTGTCATTGTTGTCAAAAAAATTGTCAAAAAAGTTGTCAAGCAACTTCTACATTGCGTCGATAGGGTATGACTCTCGACGTTCTGGTGCTTTGGGATGCACAACAGGGGCATGCCTAGCATAAACATGCCCACCCGGACACGCTCGCGATGTCGGTTTGTGCACACGAGGAACAAAATCAATTCTATCCAATCTTGCAACTTTTCCTTGCAAGCAACTGACAGTTTTTTGAGCAGGCGAAAAAATGCTACTAATTGAAAATGGCTTCGATTCATCAAAAAATGAGATAGGGCATTGTAGAGGATCCTCACGCGACCCCACGGGATCAAACAGATCGACTGTATGAGAAGTGGATTGGAAGAAATAGTCCATCAAATTTTGACAATTTTTTGGACTCAGGGCACTTGAGAGATCTCACTGGTAGGGTATGACTCTCGACGTTCTGGTGCTTTGGGATGCATGATAGGGGCATGCCTAGCGTAAACATGCCCACCCAGACGCACTCGCGATGTCGGTTTGTGCACACGAGGAACAAAATCAATTCTAGCCAATCTTGCAACTTTTCCTTGCAAGCAACCGACGATTTTTTGAGCAGGCGAAAAAATGCTACTAATTGAAAATGGCTTCGAGTCATCAAAAAATGAGATAGGCCATTGTAGAGGATCCTCACGCGACCCCACGGGATCAAACATATCGACTGTATGAGAAGTGGATTGGAAGAAACAGTCCATCAAATTTTGACAATTTTTTGGACTCAGGGCACTTGAGAGATCTCACCGGTAGGGTATGACTCTCGATGTTCTGGTGCTTTGGGATGCATGATAGGGGCATGCCTAGCGTAAACATGCCCACCCATATGTGCTCGCGACGTCGGTTTGTGCACATGAGGAACAAAATCAATTCTAGCCAATCTTGCAACTTTTCCTTGCAAGCAACTAACGATTTTTTGAGCAGGCGAAAAAATGCTACTAATTGAAAATGGCTTCGAGTCATCGAAAAATGAGATAGGCCATTGTAGAGGATCCTCACGTGACCCCACGGGATCAAACAGATCGACCGTATGAGATGTGGATTGGAAGAAATAGTCCGTCAAATTTTGACAATTTTTTGGACTCAGGGCACTTGAGAGATCTCACCAGTAGGGTATGAATCTCGATGTTCTGGTGCTTTGGGATGCATGACAGGGGTATGCCTAGCGTAAACATGCCCACCCAGATGCACTCGCGATGTCGGTTTGTGCACACGAGGAACAAAATCAATTCTAGCCAATCTTGCAACTTTTCCTTGCAAGCAACTGACGGTTTTTTGAGTAGGCGAAAAAATGCTACTAATTGAAAATGGCTTTGAGTCATCAAAAACTGAGATAGGCCATTGTAGATGAGCCTCACGCGACCCCACGGGATCAAACAGATCAACCGTATGAGTCGTGGATTGGAAGAAACAATCTATCAAATTTTGACAATTTTTTGGACTCAAGGCACTTGAGAGATCTCACCGGTAGGGTATGACTATCGACGTTCTGGTGCTTTGGGATGCACAACAGGGGCATGCCTAGTGCAAAAATGCCCACCTGGACGTGCTCGCGATGTCGGTTTGTGCACATGAGGAACATAATCAATTCTAGCCAATCTTGCAACTTTTCCTTGCAAGCAACTGACGGTTTTTTGAGCAAGCGAAAAAATGCTACTAATTGAAAATGGCTTCGAGTCGTCGAAAACCGAGATAGGCCATTGTAGATGAGCCTCACGCAACCCATGGGAGCAAACAGATCGACCGTATGTGTCATGGATTGGAAGAAACAGTCCGTCAAATTTTGATAATTTTTTGGACTCAGGGCACTTGAGAGATCTCATCGGTAGGGTATGACTCTCAATGTTCTGGTGCTTTGGGATGCATGAAAGGGGCATGCCTAGTGTAAACATGCCCACCTGGATGCGCTCGCAACATCGGTTTGTGCACACGAGGAATAAAATTTGACAATTGCGAGCGTGAGGGTGCTCTCGCACCAAACACATTGTTGTTTAAATTCATATTGTCGATTTTTGTTGTTTATATTCATATTGTTAATTACATATGTAAATATTCATTTAAATTTATAAAAGGGCAGCCACCAAATACAACAAATACACAATAATGAACTGAATACAAGGAGTTTTGTACAATTAATTCAACATTTTAGAAATTTTATCAAATCATATTCCATGATTGCAATGCTTTATATCATATATTTTTGTTGTTTATATTCATATTGTTGATTACATATACAAATATTCATTTAAATTTATAAAAGGACAACCACAAAATACAACGAATACAAAATAATGAACTCATTACACATTTATTGGATTGAATATCGATATTTATATATATAAAAAAGGCATGTCTACCAAGTCAATACAAGTATTACAAAAGTGTGGCATATGCCATGTCCAAATCGATATACAATAAAAATGTAGAATATATCTACATGTATTGGTCATTATATGACCAAAACTAACACTATATGATCCTAAACTTCTAGTGGATCATCAAAATCAAGCCTCTTCGACGCAGTACGCGGCTTTGTAGATGGCTGCAAAACCACAATTAAAAAGCCAAGTTAGAATTCTTTTGTAGAAAATAGTTCACAATTGACATCATAACTATGCATTTAACTTTAATTCCTTTGCAATTGAAATGTAGATTACCTCATCGGCTGATCCAAGAGCTAATGTCTTCGCTCTCCTCTCCTTGTCACTCTTAGGAGTTTTCTTGAAGACATACATAAATGGATCCACGTTATGGCTATACCGCGAAGGAGTCTATTGTAGATTAAATGTACAATTAATACAATGTACTAACATAAATATATCAAAAACACTTAAAAGCTATAATATAGAGAACAATGACATACCTGTGCCTTAGATGCTTCTCCAATGGACTTAGGATGGCTCACCATCGATGTAGAAATGGTCGCTATTACCTATACAAAAAATGTACAAAGATTAAATACAATTAATATAATGATAAGTATTGAAGGTTGAAAACAATTAATTTTACATATCAAACAAAAGTGTACCGGATCCTGATATGCTTCTCCAGTACAAGGAGGAGGGTTCTCCATTGACGAAATAGGTATGGATATTTGCTGTATGAAAAAAATATAAGATTATAATATATCACAAGTTCACATGTACGCGTGCATATAATCATGAAATCAAGAAAATAAAGTAGAGATGCATACCTCCGCCATCTCTTGATTCACGGGAAAATCAGGTGCATTCAACATATCCACAAAGCTCAATGGCCGCTGTACATGTAAAATAGACAAAAAACACTAATCAATCTACAAACCCCAACTAATACTTGATTTCAAAATTTTCAAACAATTGTACAACTAAAAATGTGTTCAATTACCTTCTTCACACATTTTGGCGTCTTTGAGATATTCTTTTTCTTCGGACGAGCCCTAGACGAGGAGGGGGTGCCCTAAAAACAGAAAATTAACATGAGATATTAGTACAGATAATAAATTAAACATAATTTTAAAAATCTAAAATGAAATGACTTGCATATTCCATCAAAACAATACATAAAAAGAGTTGTACAAAATATGATACCGCATAGCCTTGTAGGCCAAAATCGATCGCCGACAGCGTGATGTCATCAATCTGGGACATTTCATCCCTTGTCAACACCTACAAACTAGAAATTGGACCAAGCATTAAAGATAGTTAGTATATCTTGTATTTTTTTGAATTCAAACTGTACTATTCTATTTTAACATGTTACAAAATTTATACCTTAGGCGTCAAAGTTGCAACTGTGGTAACTGGGGGAGGTGTATGGGATACCGCTGCTGCATCCTGAAATGCATATTATTTGTCTCAATTTAAATCAATGTATAAATGAAAATTCATTTATGTAGTTACAAAATTAAAGTGACAGATAAATAAAATGTTATGAATTCAAATCAACACACCTGTGTCTGTGGCTCATGGGCAAACACCATGTCCATCAACTCATCTGTTAGCACGACATCCTCAACCATGTGAGCCTGACATCTACAACTGCAAATCGTGCATAGATGATATGAGTATCCATCTGCACCAGCTGCATCATCTATCCCCGAGCAGTTGACACACATATGCTCGATGGGCTCTTTGTCACCCTCTAACAGCTCATCATCCAATACAATAGGGTGTGCTAATGATGTCCCATGCTGGATGATGGCACCAGTCAATGTTGTGGCCGCCTGAAGAGTCTGTAGCTCCATTGACTCTTTCAGCTCTAATGGGACAGCCTGATGTACCTTGGGTTTGGGTGCTAGGGGGCGGCGACTTTTCGCAACTAATTGCCTACGGGCTCTAGGTCTATCTTGGGCAGAGCCACCACCTCTACCATGAAACTCTCTCATGTCAAAATAATTTGGGCACACATTGAGCACAAACTCACAATATATTTTTCTCAAAAAATATAATGGCACCTCATAATTATTACAAGGTGGATCATTAAAGACCATCCACCACCTTTGCCAAAAAAGATTCTTCATCTGCACATTGGTACACCAATGTATGGGAAACCTCTTTGCATTAGGAGGTAATGACTGACTAGTTTTGGGGTCAACAAAAAGGGCACATATTTGTTGTTTAGAAATATTTTTGTTTTTAACTCCATTGTATGATAGCCCATTGGCATAGAATTGACGACACCTATCCCTAAAGCTTCCCCATTTGGTAATTTCAGTGGAAACAGCTATGTCACCACTAGCTAATGTTTCTAGGCTAGTGGCGAGGGATTGATGATGGTCAAGTTCAGAAGTTTTCAATTTTACAATCAGTCTATTGATTTTGGATGTATTTTGCCCTAACTGATTAATTAATTCTTCCTATGTTTCGGCTGTGCGGTCAAAAGGAGGAATTGGGGGTTATTCTTGTGTGTTTTCAGGAGGTGCATTTGGTTGTTCTTGTGGGTTTTCAAGAGGTGCATTTGGTTGTTCTTGTTCTGGATTAGAAGAATCTGGTTTTTGAAACAAGAAATGAAAAAATCTAATCAAAATTAATGAAATTAAATTCAAAATGTAAAACAAATTGCATAAACTAGAAAGAAAGACAAAAAAAAAAAAAAAAACTAACCTTGATCCATAGCCTGAGGACAAATTTCGCACCCCGTTTGTGGTTTAGCTTTAAAAATGGGAAAAAAAGAAAGTAAAAAATGCTCTTTTCGGGTAAATGAGGACCCAGTTTTTTTAAAAACTTTTTTCATCAGGCACCGCGTACGTGGTTTTACTAGGATTATTAGCATGTACGCGCTCATTTTCCTATAAGCAGCACGTACGTGCTAATTTTCCTAGGCGTAGCGCGTACGCGCTTAGTTTCCTAAGCTTAGTGCGTATGTGCTACCTTTTCTAGGTTCGGGAAGAACAAACCTAAGCACGTATGTGGGAATTTGAAATTTTAAAACCACATACACGCTGCCTATTTTTCCAAGTTTATTTTCGGTGGTGTCCACTTTTTTGACCACCATCTTTGTGCACACGCCCTATTTGTGCACACGCCCTATTATATAATATATAATATAATATAATATTGTATTATATAATACATATTATATAATATATAATATTATATTATATTATATATTATATAATACATATAATATAATACGTATTATATAATATATTATTATATTATAATATAATATAATATAATATAATATAATAATGTATTATATAATATATTATTATATTATAATATAAATATTATTATATATAATATATATATAATATTATTAATATTATAATATATTATTAATTATATATATTATTATTATATAATAATATTATTATATTATATAATATGTAATATGTAATATATTTTTTAAATTAAAATTACAAATAAAAATCGGATATCCGATTTCCATAGGTAAATTACCAGGCCAAGGTGTACTGACACCCAGGCCAAGCAAAAAGTCAACACGGATTTTCACATTTTTAGGCGAGTGAAGAAGGCTATTTTTTTCACATCGCCACTTTTTAGCCCCCCTTGATCCTGCACTAACCCAAGCAATAGAGATAGGCAAACCAATTTCAAAGGAGATCAAAAGCTTTGAGGCAATCCGACATAAGTTATTGTGCATCCATCAAGAACAAGAGGTATTTACAAAAGCTTATTTTGAACCCTAAAATTCTCAAAATGGCATCTTCTTCTTCTTTTGATACTCCATTTGTAGTAGAAGTTTCCAAGAGATAAAGGCCACAATTTAAGAAGCACCCATTTAAGTCTGTAGAAGATTATCCAAAAGTTGCCTTCTCATCCGTGCCCTATGGTGTTTTGCATGTGGATGATGTAAGAGCTTATATTCACTACAATATTGAAGAAACTGGTAATGAGGCAATCCTTGCACTATATAACAAGCCAAAGATAAGGATGGGAACCCAAAACCGAAATATGCTCAATTGCAGAAGAAGGGTTTCATGTAGTTCTTGCATTTCCCCATGTTCGATGAGGATAAATGGGCGAGGTACATCCTAAGCCATGTACATGATTAATTTATCTGGTTAGACAAGCCATACAAAATCACGAAGCAAGCCATCCATGTAGTCACCTGTCTGCATCAAACCGGTGGGAAGCCAAATTTGATAAAGGCATCAAACGCTACTGTGACAAAGGTAACCGGTGCACAATTTGATAGTAGGTCCATGACTATTGATGATATCCAAGAGCATGATGTGAGATTTGCATCCATGATCATTGGCTATAAGGTCTACCAATCTAGCAAACTTAATTCTATCTTTGGTACAACAATTTATGCAGCCTATCAAATGGTAAAAGAAGATGCATAGTATGATCTTTGTTCAATCCTTCTTGAAGAGATTCTCAGTAATCTGAAGGAGATTAAATCAGATAAGAAGAATGTATTAAAATTTGGTTCTTTGATCATTTGTCTTGCACTATATTTCATGAATGAGATTCTCGAAATAGGGAGAGTTCAATGGGCTTTTGTCTAACCAGTGTCCACTCAAATCAAGCAAGGCATATAGAGATTGGGAAATAGGGAGACTCAGACTGCTGCCCTATGGAGCTTTTTCAAAATCTCCCAAGGAAAAATGAAGGATAGGAAAAGGATTCCTAAGAAAGTGGTGGAGAAATATGAAAAGACTATCTGCTTCATGATCGACAAAGACCAATGTCACATGGAAGTTGTGGAGCCCAGGATAGTTTGGATTTCACCAATGGGATGAGGTTGATGTATCGACACTTGAGGTCTATGCTCAAAACCTCTTGACTAAACCGGTGGATCCCAAAGAACCTAGGTTTGGCACCTTCAAGGAGAAATATATGGAGTTGCACAAGAAGTTCACCGAGCCTGCAAGAAAGATAAAAGTGTCTAAAATGGCTGAAGAAGTGGCTGTGCCGTTGGGATTCACCAAAGAGGTAGTTAAGCAAGAAAGGGAGAAGCATTCTTAGCTGGAAGCTAAGGATGAATCCAAGAAGCCTAAGGCTAAACCGGTTCCCTCCAAAGAAAAACTGAAGGAGACCAAGTCTATCTCTACTTCGATAATACCATCAACAGGATAGAGCTCGTCCAGAAAGGGAGTTTTGAAGAAAAAGGAGAAGCCCAAACAAATATATGTTGTTGTATCTCTAGTGGCATCTGAGACTAAATCAGATGAAGAAGTAGGACAGGCAAAAAAGAAAGGAAAATTTGAAGGGTAGTGAGGAAACCACAATCCGGTGGTGTAGACCAGAGCAAGAAGGCTAAGTTAGAACCTACAACTTGATGATGATCTTGAAACTAGTAATTTGCAAGGTAAATATACATTTGTTCCTCCAATGACAATAGATGAATTGATTGACGAGATAATTGTTGATGGAAATTTGAAGAACATTGGAGCATACTATGAAAATCTAGTTGAGGGAGATCAAAGAAAACTTGAGGAAGCTGTTATTTTGTACTTACACAACTTTAGTAAAACTTTGATTGAATTGGAGAGTAGCATCCCTAAGAATCTGTATAATATTATTATCATCTAGAAGTAAACATGGATCATCTCCATGAATGATGTAGTCAACTTTTTTTTATGTCAAATTTGAACCTATTTGTAAACCCTAAACAAATCCAACTGCTAAACTCTAGATCTACAAGCTAATTCAACACACCATCAATAAGGATCTACAAATGCATGCAAATACCATTGAAATAAGAAAAGCTATACCTTCACATGTAAGAGAGGTTTGTCTCCATTTTTCTCCTATCCTCCATGATCTTGTATTTGGTGACTTGGGTGCTCTTAGATTTGTGTTGGACTTTCACAAGATCTTACAGAAGAATGGATGTGGTTGTGATGATGTATTATTGGAGTGATTTTGGCAGAGTTTGAGTATGCTCAAGATATGTTCTATGAAAAATGTGAGGAGGAAGCCTTTTTTATAGATATCATCCTAAAACTGGAGGGTTTGTATTAAGAAGTTAAAAGATGAATGGCTAGGATCTCATAGATGAAAGAGAATCAATAGGATTGAGGTTAGATAAAGATGGAGGGGGGAGATTAAGAAGTGTGTTGACTTTGGAGGAAACACAAAGTTAATGGAAATATGGTTGGTACTTGTCACATGTCTACAAGTTTATATTTTGATCAATGTGAACAAGTTGGAGGGCTAGGATTAATAATAAAAAAGGTAATAAATTAATTAATTAAATAAAAGAATTTATCTAATTAATAGAGGAAAGGGCTAGATAAATAAAATAAATAAAATATTTAAATTTAATTTAGGATGGAGGTGGGATCTAAATAAAATTAGGAAGAAAAAGTTTAGTGAATCGATTAAATAAATAAAAAATATTTATTTAATTAATAGAAGACACTCAGATAAAACAATTAAATAAATAATAAATATTTATTTGATCAAAGGATAATTTTAGGTGTCTACAAACGTTATACTCGTTGAAGAATTTGTTCATAAACTCTTAATTTATTGCATAAGGAACATCTGCAATAAGCTCCAATGATGCAACTATGCCAAGGTAGTCGACCTTTAAGGAACGTGATTATTCACCAATGAATCAACCCTTATAAAAAATAACACTAGGATAATGAATGAATAAAATGCAATCAAAATTGATCCCTAATGATGTTCAAAGCAGGACGAGATTAAGCTCAATTGATTGCCAAATTTTACTTAAATGTGCTACTTATACATTGGTCATTGCATGAACGACAACCTTGTGAAAAATGAAATAGAGGGAAAAGTGAAAGGAATAAACTCTGTCAATGGGTTGTTAGTCTATTGGTCAACTTGAATTGTTAGCCTAAGGCATGTACTTTCATATCACGTAGCTAAATGATTCTGTGGGTTTGATATAAAACCCTCCAATAACAAAATATATATTTTTTCACTTACACATTAATGACTATTTTTTTTAACTAGCCATAACAAAGAAATAGTTATGGCTAATTAAAAACATGCATGATGTCTTTTAAAAAAACCTAAGGATGTTAGATACATAATTACTTAGATAATGACTTAGAAGTTAATTCTACTCTATTCTACTTTTTGACCCGTGCACGCATAAAAAATCCCACCAAATCCCACCGTGTTGTTGTAACTACGTAGATGTCAAAACAATAGCTATAAGCATTTAAGTTGCATAAAAAGAAAACAATTATTTTTTGTCAAAATCTGATATACCATTTAAGAGCTTAGTGTACGTGAAACTTTTAGCTATAACAACTACCTGTACTTTTTTTGTAAGCATTTACAATTACATATGAAAAAACCAAAAACATTTGTCAAAATCCCATATAGATTTAGAAACTTAAAAAAAATAAGAGTGGATTGACAATTGTGATAGAGGAAAAAAATTTGATAAAAATGGTCCCGCTTGTGATGGAGAAAGAAAAAAAAAAATAATAAAATTGATCCCGCTTGCCGTGACTCTCACTCAATCTTAATCGGTAGTCATTGAACATGACAAAATGAAATGTGTTAAAATATCTTTTTAAAAGAAATTGCCGGCCAAGCCAAAAGATAAATAAGTTGCCGGCCACTAAATCAATACACAACTTCATTCAACATAATAAGAAGTTAGCACAGAAAACTTCAACGTGACAAGAACTTGACATGACTGGGCAAACAAAAAAATTAACGAAAGTAGCATCAAAACCTTGGATTCCTTCGCATTTTCTGCGAAGCTCTTTTGTTGGACTGTTATTTTTTTCTATCCTAATTATTTTTTAAGGTTTGCTCAATTTAAAAACAAAATTAGGGCCGCTTCACTTCGAAATTTACAATTTCGAAGCGGACATTCCTTCCAATCAAACAGTTTCATATACGTACACCTCGACGTGCTTCAGAAGTGGACATGCCTTCCAATTAACCAGTTTCATATACGTACACCTTGACGTCCTTCAGAAGACGACATGCCTTCCAATCAAACAATAACTTAACGTGCTTCAGAAACGATCATGCCTTCCAATCTTGACTTAAATAGTGGTTTATCTCTTCTATCATGTTATATGAGTTTGGGTTCTGTACCTATTCTCTCTGCCATTCTTTTCAGTTGCCTCTCTTAACATGGAAGAGTTCAAGATGGAAGAATACATCCCTCCCTCAATCAAAATTCTTTTCCAAGGTGATAAGGAATATCATGTGTTTCTGAGTTTCAAGGGAGAAGATGTCAGAAAGAATCTGGTTGATCATCTACACGAAGCTCTCACTGCCGCCGGACTGCATGTCTTTTTAGACACCCACAAATTGGAAAAGGGAGATAAGATTTGGTCGAGCTTGGAAAGGGCAATAAGGAGCAGTGCCATACACATTCCTATATTTTCTAGAGGCTATGCAGACTCTGCATGGTGTCTCAGGGAGGCCGCAACAATGGTGAACACCCAAGGCTTGATCATTCCTCTGTTTTATGATGTAGAACCAACTCACGTTAGGTATCCTGTGAAGGACTCCAGTCAGTACCAGCAAGCATTTCTAAAACATTATGACCATCCAGATCGGTACCAAAGAGGAGAGATTGAGAGATGGAAGGTTGCCCTTCACCAGATCTGTTCTCACTCAGGTTGGTCCATGGATATAACTGGAGGGTAAGTAAACAAGCTGACTTGACTTTTATTTTTATTTTTGCATAATAGTGAGCAAAGCAAGTTATAATATAAATTTAACTGGCCAATGACATGATATTAATCTGGCTGGAGACACTCTAGTAAAAAGGAGACACCCATGATTAACCGAATACATTATAGTAAAAATATCTGATAGAATAAGCTATTTAAGCTTTAAATAGTTAAAATTGATCTATGCTCAATTCATAATCAATAGGGGTTACGCAAATATATAATATATGGATGTACATATAAACCATATTTTTAGTGGATTGGGAAATAAATGTATGCCCCTTGCTTTGAGATCTTATATTTATTTAGAAATCTTTACCTTTTGCAAATACATTGAGAAATTATATAGTTGTTTGTACATCCTTTAAAGCTATATGCACATTCTAGATTTTCAAGTTACATTTGAAGTATGAAATTATAAAGGGTTTTATAATTAGGGACATAAATATGACCTCACCTTTGTATGTTTTAATGTACTAATATATTTGTTTAGAGTTCTATGGTTTCAAAGATTGAGAAGTCATCCTAAATGATATTTAATTACAGCCCCTTTAGTTTATACTTATTATCCTACAAAGTTTCTAGGAATACACCCCTTAGCATAAGTAGAGTCAAAACATTACAATAGTTTTATGTTCTTGTTAGTTAGCCAAAGAATATTGAGGAATTCCTTCCCATTCAGAGGGTAATGAAGCTATGGCCCTCTCTCAATCAATAGAAAATCTAAAAATAAGATTACCAATTCTGAAATATGTATGTGATTGGACATTCAACTAAAATAGAAAATTGATCAAACCATAGAGACATCAAATTTACATGGAGAAACCCTTTCGAGAAAAACCTCCACACTTGAAAGAGACTAAATTATTAATCTTCACAACGAGACATACAACAAAATACTTCACTACTCTTCACTAGTCGAAAAATACTATATAACCTATAAGAATCCACATAACACTACCATTTCATGGCTTCAATATATAGCAAAGTAAGATCTAGGGTAAACCACTTGCAAAACCCAATGCCTAGGATAATTGACAACTTATAAACATGTTAATAAAATAAAATATTTCGCATTGCCTTGACATGAATTCCTAACCCATAGCCACTCAATTCTTAGATGCTTTGTAACTCCTTGATTACTCTTCGAATTACCCAATGGACAACCTTTCACCTAGCAAACTTGTGTTAGCATATAATTTATTTATTATTAAATTGTTATAAAATAGCTATGGGTTGGTTATTCTTTTTACAGTTTAGCCAATATATATGCTTTTACTAATCATGGAATGAATCAATCAAGCATAATATTCCACAAATGGTATCAAAGTTTTGTGGATTGGGATAAGATTATGATATGTGATGAGACATCCTCTATATATTTATCCCTTGTGTGTTATCCTTCACTGTTGCATCTAATTTTTGGTCTTACAAAGCTGTGGGAAAATTATAAAGCCTCAAATTTCTCATGAGTAGGATCCTAGTGTTTTTATCAAATTGATGAAAGTTTTAGATGATCAAACCCATGGTGTAGCAAACATGTAATGCATCATATGAAACATTTCCAACAACACCTATAACTCTCTTGTGGAGGAAAAAAATGGATGAGTTTTGTTTCTTTCTTTTCTCAACTTGATAATCATTGAGATGAGTTATGAAATTTTGAATTTTTTATTGTGTTGTTTTTGGATTACATCGTGTCAGATTTTTTGGCATTGACATTTAAAAACATACTCCATGATCCATCATAAGAATGTAATTTTTTAATGGTTGGATCTGTGATATCTCCATGTGATGCAGTATAGGAGATCAAGAAAAGAACATTGATAAGATTCAATCTAGTAAAATTAGAACATAACTCTTTGATCTAGATCACCATTTATGTGTATTAGATGTTAAGAATGGGTTGAATTTCGGTCAATGATGAAACACCATGATTTAAAGGTATATGCGCTAAATAAACTATTGGGTGCTAAGTTGGGTGCCATATTTTATTTGGATTAGTTGTTGATGGGAATTGATTGTTAATGTTGCTTTCACATGGTGGACATTAAATTAGATAGTGGTTTGTGGATTGAAGATTCAACATTGGTATAAGGCACATGTAAAGGAAACTGACATGGCAATTTCTAAACATATGGATCTTACAAAGGATGATATGAGTAAGTTTTAGGGAAAAATTCACAAAATAGGAAAGGACATAGATATATTTCATAAATTTACTAAAAGTGGTACCAATACAAAAGGATATAACAAGAAAATATAGAATCATATGCAACACAAAAATATGTTTAATAAATTTTGGCAATAACATAATATGGCAATCAAATAGAATCTATCAATTGGTGAACACGTGATCATATTAAACAAAGGCTATACATGATGCCCCAATGTTTTCTCCAATGGTGAAGTAACACAAGCTATAACCTATTAAAAAAAATCATGCAAGCATAAAAACATGTCATTTAACATATAAACATGTTAGTACTAACATATAAAGACATTGTAGATAAACATATCCACTAATATATGATTGCGAGGGTATGTTAGATATGCAAGGGATAAGGTGACCTAATGTTAAAGGTATAGTAACATGAACAATCTATATAGGTGGAAAATAGAAATAGATAATGAGATAAAGAGTCTAGATAGAGAGAATATAATGTCATAGCAACACAATACTACTATGACATGTAATTGAGATCCATTTAAAGTGTGCACCAATACCAAAGGATATAACAAGAAAATACAGAATCATATGCAACACAAAAATATGTTCAATAAATTTTGGCAATAACATAATGTGGCAATCAAATAAAATCTATCAATTGGTGAACACATGATCATATTAAACAAATGCTATACATGATGCCCCAATGTTTTCTCCAATGGTGAAGTAACACAAGCTATAACCTATTAAAAAAAATCATGCAAGCATAAAAACATGTCATTTAACATATAAACATGTTAGTACTAACATATAAAGACATTGTAGATAAACATATCCACTAATATATGATTGTGAGGGTATGTTAGATATGCAAGGGATAAGGTGACCTAATGTTAAAGGTATAGTAACATGAACAATCTATATAGGTGGAAAATAGAAATAGATAATGAGATAAAGAGTCTAGATAGAGAGAATATAATGTCATAGCAACACAATACTACTGTGACATGTAATTGAGATCCATTTAAAGTGTACACCAACTAATTGAAATATTTATACTACTTGTAAGTCTTCAATAGTAATAAAGGACAATTTTAAATAATCTAAACTAATAATTAGTATATCTTTCTAAAAATCTATTTAGAATAAATTTAACTTCATTCGTTCTAAAAGAAAATAACTTGATTTAATTCTAGACAAGTTGAGTTTATTCAAAATAGAGAAACCAATCTTATTATTTTGGATAAAATGAACTTAAATTATTCATGTCGATATTGAAACTATGCGAAATTAAATTAACTTAGTCCAAATAAACTAGAATAGTTTGGAATAAATGGGACTAATCATATTATTTCAATTATACTAAAATTATATTACTTATGTAGATATAGAAAATCTATGATATTTAATTAAGTAAAAAAAAACTGTGAAATTACAATAACTTGATCTAAATAAATTAGATCAATGTTATAATTTCAAATAATAATTAAATCACATGTGTAGCTATAGAAAATATATGAAATTAAATTAACAAATTTGAATGTGAAATTATGTAAATTTATTTAAAATAAACTACATTCAAATAAGTGAATTAATTTTAAGAAGTATTTGATATAAAATGAACTAATTCAAAATATATTGTTTCCATTCATTTTGTTTAAGTATGATAAAGAGGGCTTTGCCAAGGTCCACACCCATAATCTAATTCATATAATAAGGTAGGTTCTACCTGGGCAATACTTGGGTGGATTCCAAAGATTAAAAATGATGTTTAAGATGTAAAGAATTATATCACTTAAATGTTATTTTTTTTTTCCATTTTAATCAAACAAGTGTCTTAAAATCTACAAATTAGTTGTGTTCTAACTCTATCTCAAATTTACTTTTGTAGATTTTATAAATAATTCTTATGATGCATGAAATTGATTCAAGAGATTAAAAAATGATTGTTAAGATGCATGAAACAAATTCACCATTATGTTAGAATTTTAAGGTCTAATTAGATAAGTATTTCAAAATCTATAGGCTATTTATATTTTACTTTGGTTCAAATCTAAATTTTTAGACTTGATCTTCTTATTTGAATTTTAGCTCATATTCATGTGAAGGAGTGAAAATTTTACTTGATTTTTTTATTTTGACACCTCAATTCAATAACAATTAGTGATGTTGTAAAAACCTTTGAAGAATGTATTTTATTGTGAGTTCGTTACAGCCCTGGATGTACCAATTCAACAAATTTCGAGAACAATGGTTGAATATAATGCTTTGATAATGCTACTAGGATATTCTCGTAAAATCTGTTTAATGATTCATAGGCCATTCTTGTAAATTTAAATAAATAAATAAATGTATTTAAAAATAATAACATAACACACATATCAATAGAAACATAAATCAGATCTATTCATAATAGTTAGTAAAAATTATTGTAAAAGGGGTTAGCAAGATCTAAATTTCACTTTTAAATTTTAAAAGTTTAAGGATCAAATATATGAAATGAATGAAAGATTTGGGTGAATTTTATCTAAACCAAAATGATAAATAATAGGTTTTTAAATTAGAAAAAATCTCTAAACATGAATAATAATAGCATGAAACAAATTCATGTAAGAATATAATGTATCATTTAGAAATGTATTATCACATTAAAAATATTTAAAACCAAAGAAGACAAATATAAAAATGCTTAAACTATTACTACTATTTACCTTAGATAATATATATGTTTTAATAAATTTATTATGACTAATATAAATGTATTAACCCAAATAATTATTAAATGTTACTTTTATGTTGGAGGCATATTACACTCACATAATGGATGCAAACATGTCTGTCAATAAAAAATAATAGAAGTATTTAATTTGATGTGTTTGTGACACTTAAATGCATGAAAAATAGAATCAATTTTTTTTTTTTTCTCCTCACAACTACCAAGTTTAATTTATCAATCACTTATGTCCATCTCCATCATCCATTTAGTTAACTTTGAAATTATCTCAATCTAATATTATAATAGTAAAAATTAAAATATAATAATATAATAATATCTTAATAGTATTTTAATATTAATTACAATATAAGAATATAATAGTTTTTAAATTGAAATAATGTACAAATATATGTCTCTAGTTTTTAACATTAATTTGTATATATAGGATAATATATTATTGTAGAGGACGAGATTTGTCACCTTCAAGGTGATGAACCTCAAGGGACAAACCTACCTTCTCTCCACCTCACTTATATTAGCGCTAAAGGTGAGCTAGGGGATGAAAATGTAAAACTAGGCTAACAAAGTACAAATGAGACTCCCAAACGACTCTATCAAGTCTTTGTCTTCAAGATGAGTGTGCAGAACTAAGACACAAGTGTGGCGTGTTGTCATCTAGTAAGGACAAAGTACAAAGGCCATACGAGAGTGACAAATGCGATTACACTATTAAGTAAATGATATAAATGATAAACTAAGCTTAAGAATACAAAATGCGTGACACTAAAATGAAGTGAGAGAAGGATAGGAAAAGCTCACAACCGGTAGATGATTGAAGCCTCCAACAAGACGAGTTCTCCCCTTTGATCACAAACCTGCACACAAGCATGAAGAGAAAATGTTGGGGGTTGTGTTTAGAGGCCTGTCTCAGTTAGACCTCCGTTTTGGTGTTTCCACCTCCACAGACAATTCAGATGATAGCAACGATGGGAAATAAAAATAATAGAGATAGGAAAATGAACGATTAATACAATGGATAAATTAAAATGAGAGATTATAGATATGCAAATGAATTAAGAGAAGGTAGTAAATTCCCCTCCAACACTTGTGAAGGCGACACCATAGGTTCTCCAAGAAACTGCAACAATAGTGGTCTTCAAATGTTGGAAAACATGTGTATGATAAGGATAATGGACACCAAGTTACTTCCCAAGAATAATTGAGAATCCTTCCCAACTACAAGAATGCATGAGATATAGCCTCAAAAACGAATCCCAACATAGGTGGTCGTGAACAGAGGCGTTACAAACTCTTTTGGGCACAGGCGTAATGCTCAAACCGCTACTTGCGGGCTGACAGATTTGTGGGACACAAGTGCAACACATGGAGGTCTCTGCGGCATGCTAGAGTCCCATGCTTAATTGGTTTGGTTGCTAGAAGCCAAGTTGCAGCTGACAAAGCAATCCATGTGAACAAAAAGACAAATATGACAATGCATGATCTCCATTAACTTGAAGCAAAGATACTTATATGATGCGAAATTACGCGAAATATAATTTACAACATTACAATTACAATTATCTTGAATATATATGTGATAATATTTTGTTATTTTCCAACTTTTCTCTTCGAATGTGTTTTCAACCTTTGCTACCTTTGTCTGTGGTGCCATAACAGTCTCTCTTTTGCATTTTCTATTGACCTACATTGCTCATTTGGGAACATTAATTTACATTTTTTTCGTTGTTATTTAATCTGCGTGCAGTTTTGAAGCACAGCTAGTAAAGAGGGTGGTGAATGACGTGATTAAGACATTGGACAGAGTGTCGTTAGAAGTTGCCAAGCACCCTGTGGGAATGGAAAGGATCGCTGAGGATCTCATCCAGAAATTTATACTCAATTCAGAAGGAGGTTTGGTTAAATCTGGAATATTGGGTATTGGTGGTATTAGTAAGACCACACTTGCTAAGGCCATGTTCAACCAGGTTTACGCTCATTTTGATGCTGCTTCCTTTGTCTTTAATGTCCGCACCACTGTTGCAGACTCCGTGTGCCTGACAAAGTTGCAGAAACAAATCCTTAAAGATTTAACCAATTATGATGGAAAAGTGCATAGTGTTGAGAAAGGCATATCTTTGTTCAGAGATCGTTTGGGTGGAAAACGTGTGCTTCTGATTTTAGATGACATGGATGGTAGGGAGCAATCAGAGGCTTTGGTTGGGGATTGGTTGGCACCTGGTAGCAGAGTTGTTATTACTTCTAGAGACAAGCACATTCTCCATGTTGCCGGGGTCTCACCTGAATGCATTCACGAAATGAGTGGATTGCAGACAAATGAAGGTCTTCAGCTATTTAGTCGGCACTCTTTTCTTCGAGCATCTCCAAGTCCAACTTACGAAGCTTTCTCCAAAAGAATAGTGGAGGCTTGTAAAGGGCATCCTCTATCACTGGAAGTCATTGGATCCTTGTTGTATGATAAGAAGAATGATCCAGATTGCTGGACAGAAGCCTTCCACAACGTTGCACTCCACCCAAAGATTTATGAAATACTCAAAATCAGTTACAGTGGTCTTAGTGAAGAAGAAAAAGAAATATTTCTAGACATCGCTTGCTTCTTCATCGGAGAACACAAAAGGTATCCTATTGTTTTCTGGAAATCTATGTACAGGTCGGTAAAGACAGCCATATCTAATCTTTCTCTGAAGTTACTTGTAAGGATTGACGACAAAGGTGTGTTTCATATGCATGACCATTTGCGAGATATGGGGCGAAGCATTGCTGAAAAAGAAAGAGAGGGTACCCGACTATGGGAGGCAGTTCATCTAAGCAGGGGAGAATCCAATAACAACAATATCTCTCGCCTTCGACTCAGTGGAGATAATTCACAAAGGCTTGAAACATTGTACAGACCTGGTCTACGATTTCTTCACTTGAAGAATCTGCCCCTTGACGGAATCACGCCAGCCATGCTTCCTCCAAATTTGATGTGGTTACGGTTGCAAAATTGTGAGAAGCCATTTCAGTCCAGTCTTGTGCGTAACGTTTGGTTCTTTGCGATACAGGGGGCATTTCACTTCAGTCTTGTGGATAACATTTGGGATCTGAGGATAATGCAAGTAGACGGTGATATTCCCAGTTTCCAATATTTACTTTTTAATATTCTTGGCAACTTGTTACAGTTACAGCATTTAGAGTTGAGAAACTGCAGAAATTTAAATAAGGTCCCTTGTACCATCGGCAACCTGTCACAGCTGCAGCGTTTGGATTTATCATGGTGTACAGAATTAAATAAGCTCCCTCATACCATTGGCAACCTGTCACAGCTGCAGCATTTAGATTTAGGAGGACTTAAATTAAATAAGCTCCCTCAGACTATTGGCAAACTCTCACAGTTGCAGTATTTAGACTTGAGTTGGTGTCAAAAATTAAGTGATCTTCCTCATAGTATTGGCAACCTATCACAACTGCAGTATTTAGATTTGAGTGCCTGTGAATGTTTAAATAGCCTCCCTGACACCATTGGCAGTTTATCACAGTTGCAGTATTTAAATTTAAATTGCTGTAAGAAATTAAATAACCTCCCTCGTACCATTGGCAATCTGTCAAAGCTGCAATGTTTAGATTTAGGGTGTACCAAATTAAATAAGCTCCCTAATACCATTGGTAACCTGTTACATCTGCAGCATTTATATTTAAGATGGTGTACAAAACTAAATAAGCTCCCTTGTACCATTGACAAACTTTCTCAGCTGCGGTGTTTAGAGCTGAAAGGATGTCAAAACTTAAATGATCTCCCTTATACTATTGGCAACGTACCACAACTGCAACATTTAGACTTGAGTAATTGTCAATATTTATATTTTCTCCCTAAAACTATAGGCAAACTATCACAGCTGCAGTATTTAGACTTAAGTTGGTGTACAAATCTAAGTAATCATCTAAGTAATCTCCCTGAGACTATTGGCAATTTATTACAGCTGCGTCATTTATATTTATATCATACAAAATTGAACATCCCCCGTGATATCATTGACAGTCTACCACACCTCCAAATATTTCAGTAGGGAATAGAAGCACAAGAAGCTGCCTGATACCACTGTGAAGAAAAGCACTGTCATGGTGAAGATAATATAATTAACTGCCTGATACCATTGTGAAGAAATGCCCACAGTCAATTAGACGAGTCTTATTCTTGGTGGCAGTGGTGGGAAGAGAGATTGAAGGTGAGGTGCGTGACCTATCCTTTAGTAGTGTCATGTTACTTCTTTAGAGTAGGAGAATTAATACATAGTTTTTCCTTTTGGAATTTCACGCATTTATTTCTATCGAAGGGAATACGTGAGAGTAATGTATCTTTTTTCAATTGCATTCAGTTTTTTTAATTTAAACATAAACTTTATAGATGTTCTGAATGGTCAGTTTTAAATCACATACATTAAGCAATGAATTAAATCTAAAGGATGTTAGTCAATTTTGAGTGTTTAACACTTTTAAGTTTAGAAGTGTATTCTTAGTGTGACATACATTAAGCAACACATTAAGCCTAGAAAATATCATTCTTAGTTTGACAACATACATTAAGCAGCATATTAAGCCCGGAAAATATTAATCAACTCTGAGTATTTAACACTTTTGTACCTAGAAGTATAAGAAGCTATGTGATTGTAATCCACTAGTAAAAGTAGCTTTTGACACTACTCACCCAATTGCCTCTTGATTGTTTTGTTCATCAAACTCGTATCCATTTTTATCAAATAAATTTCTATTTAATATCTAAGTGACCATTGCGATGTAAATCTACCTTTAAGATATTAAATCATTTTGTGGATTCTTTGCTTTTGTGGCATGCAAGAAATAACATGTGCTATGCTTGGTTTGAGCTAATTTGTTTGTTTTAGTGAATAAAAAATTTATTTTATTAAAGTTTATGTTTAAGATTCTTTTGTTAGAGCACCTTTTAACTACCCTTGAATTAGGGACAATAAGCTCATTGTTAAAACATAACATAATATGAAAAATAAAAAATGTGATGATAATCTACTTTAGTCATAATATATAAAATTTCATTTAAGTAGTTTGTATATGATGTTTCTTGATATATGATCCCAAAAAAGGCTTGCAAATGAGTCTAAGCCTTACTAATGTTAATAAAGGCATCAAAATTAATCAATGTATAATTGAGTTTTCTTGTCAAATGTTCTAGTTGCAAATGCCCTTGTAGATATGTGTTTAAAATGTCAAACAATGTAACCCATCAAGTTTGTGTATAATGGTGGACATTGTGGAGTTTTGCACCATCTACCCATATTAAAATCCCACAAGACAAGGGCTTCCCTACAATGGCCATAGGGCACTTGGAGATAGGAGTCACATTTATGGTAATGCATGGGCCACCCTATATTTTGCCATGGGGTATATTGAGATAAGATCAACTATAACTATATTAAGTAACTACTTAGCCCGCCCACATTTACTCTCTAAGCTACCCCCCACTAGCTCAAGATGATCTACACTTTCTCAAGAATTTACCCCAAATTTTTAGCTCCTTGGGTATAGAATAAACAATTGAGTTGTTGAAAAATATAAATAATGGTCATATGTATGAAAGCCACTTCAAATGTTGTTCTTGGTGTGAGAGATCTTAAGCACAACTAGAGTTTATAGGGGCTTGTCTTATCTCTAAGAACCATCCCTACAAGATTATTGCCTCCAAGTGTTGTCTAAATCATTGGGCTACTAATTCACTTTGATACCAAAAAATGTCAAAGAATATACAATGATTTTTTTTTTTTTGACAATGTACCTCAAATAGATACGTTCTCATGGTCTATAATGATTGTAGTAAATGTGAAATTGGGTTTGTTGAATAGGTATTAGAAATTTTGAGAAAATCCAAGGGGTGAGTGCAAATCTAGAATGTGATGATAAAATCTCTTTAGTGGGATGCTATGCATGTGAGGACAATTTATTATTTACATAAATATGGAGTTGGATGTTTTACATGTGGTTGCATGTTGCTGCGTAATTGGATTCACGTGAGCTAAAAGGAGGCATGATTGCATTCGCAAGTTCACTTCAATAAGGTCAATAAATCTAAAGGCAAGATGGAAGAGATTAAAAAATCCCAACCTATAGGGTTGGATTGAGGGTAATGTTAGACTTGGCTCCCTTATAAGCTTATGAACATCAAGAAAGTGACCTACTAAATAACTAATAAATTTGTGATGTTAACTTGTTGCTTTCAATTTATGGTAGTATGTGTTTGTTAGTTTGATCATTTTTTACAACATAATTAATGACTTTTTACCTCAATTTATGAAGACTACTGCATGGTCTAACATATAATTATTATTATTTTTTTGAATTCAAATTTATCAAATTCTTGATGCAAGAATGTAAAATATCTTGTTAGCTCCTACTTGCAAATATAGTGGAGGGGTTCTATTTTAACTAGTGATTATTCAAGACCAATTATTATTTAATTTTCTTTAAAATTTGTTTTCTATTCCAAAGTTGAAAGGGTTAAGCTGAGGTTTTTAATGTAAGATATTGATCAAATTATTTTTTCCATTTCGTGATTAATGGGTTCCATTTTTTTGCTGTAGATTGTTAGAAACCTGTTTAGTGGTACGAGGCAAGAGAAGGCACAAGAACCTAGTCTGACATATCTGTTTTGAAATGTATGGCATTGCAGGAGCTGGTGCATGATATAGATACAAATAATCAATTGTTTGGACAGTTGGCGATCAGGTCAGCTGTGTGAATGCATATTCACTTATCGATTAAGACCTCGTTACCTCAACGAGAAGGCCATGTACTTCTATAGAGAAGTAGTGACTCATCTCACTTGTGGTTTGATAACTGGCCAAAGGCGACGTGTAACAGTGGCAATTATATGTTTAATGGTGTTATGTAGGAAAAGTGCAGAGGCCACGGACAAGATCCAGGTGAAGCTTCCTTCGAAAATCCCTAAAAAATTCAGTGCCATGACAATGCTGAAATTCAAAAACTAAAAATAAAATAACAATAATAATCTTTAGCTAGTTTGATTTATTTGTTTCCTTGCTGCTGTAGTGCTTGTTCCGCCAATAGGAACTACTATATGACGTGGTGTTTGTAGTGGTTTTGTATTTTCTCCAAATAAGGCAGGAAGCATGTTTTTGGTTTGTACAGTTGCAGGGGGATTGAACATGGAGACACCCCTGGCACCAACCTAGCAGTAAGCACACGTGATGATTTGATTTTGGTATTTTACAATACTTACTATTTTAAAATGTTTTCTTCTCAGCTCTCATCTTTTGAGCCCCAATTACTATTCAAGTTGAATTTCTATTCATTTGGGTAATTTTCGTGGTCCAAAACTTTGTGCCTCACAGGCATGAGAGAAACTAAAAGCCCATACCAATATCACTACAGAGTAGTAGTTATAACAAGAAAAAGGCCACAAGGTAAAACACAATTCCCATTTCTTATTTCATAGAGTAGAGTTGTTTATGATGTTTATATAACATAATTATGTTGTTATTACTGTTAAGTTTCAGGCAGGGAGTAGTGAATCGCCTCCTTTCGGTGCCCAGAAGCTTTCTGATGTCAACTCACTGTTGATGACCGTTATGGAGGCCTTCTAGACATCTGGCAGGTAATTTATTTTCATTCATATTAATGTTGCGGAAGTGTATTCAATCTGAATCACTATGAACTGCTTTTCTTGGTTCTTTTTTCAAAAAACGATTAGAGAAGACCAAGCCAAAAAGCTTGAAGAACATCCAGATTTTATGCCCGATGCTCTAGATCAAATTTACAAGAAGGTAAGCTAGATAAACTTTTAGTCCCATTGACCTGTTTGGTCATTTTGGGGAGAGCATCAATATAATTTGATGCAAGTTGGTATTGTGACCAGGCAATGGAAGAATGTGCTCGTAAGAGAATGGCTTTAGAAGTGAGTATTGCAGAGAGGGAAAAGAGGCTGAAAGAACTCTTAGGCAGTAATTGTTGATAAGTGATGCTGCTCTAGCATGCAGTTCTATGCAACTCCAGTTTGGACATGAAGCTATCTATTCATCACCATGCATAAGCTATTTTTAGTTAATAGTTTTTTTTGTTTATCCATGCAAATAAAGCATGTATTCCAGCATGCATGAATCCTTAGGACTATTTTTAGTTTTGCTTTTTGCATGAGTTTGTTTTTAGTAAATAAAGCATGTTGTGCATGCACTTATTGTATTCTTAATTTAGGGAGTAGTTTGTTTTTTTTTAGTTTGAGAGCCTTAGTAGCTTTCCATGCAAAGCTAGGAATATATTTAGAACTGCAGTTATTATTTATTCTTCTAGACTGCAAATTCTTTATATATACAGCCTCTATGTAATTTTTTAATTAAGCTTCAATAAAGATATTGGTGTTTTCTTCTTTTTGCTGTTATTGTTTGCTAATCAGTTGGTTCAGAGAGGATAGGTCAGGTTCAAAATTCTACAAGTGGTATCAGAGCAAGTAAAATTGTTTTGGGTTAAAGTTTTATTGTTAGAATTTCGCCAAAGTTAATCATGTCGAATTCTAACCATATGCCCATTCCAGAATTTGATGGGAATGATTATGATTATTGGTGCATTAAGATGCCGACCTTTTTGATTGGAAAAGATTTGTGGGAGATTATTGAATCAGGTTATGAAGAGCCAACTGACTGGAATGCCCTTACAGCCAATGAAAGAATAGCAAGAAAGGAAGCAAGGAAAAAGAATGCTCAAGCTTTGTTTCACATTCAGATAGCTCTTGATAAGAGCTTATTTCCAAGAATATCAGGAGCAACAACTGCCAAAGATGCCTGGAAGACTCTACAAGAAGCTTACTAGGGTATTGATCAAGTTAAAGTGGTCAAGCTTCAGACATTGAAGCGAGAGTCTGAGAATTTGAAGATGCAAGAAGCTGAAAGTATAAGTGATTATTGTGTCAGAGTCAAAGATGTAGTCAATAAAATGGCTACACTTGGAGAAATTGTAAGCAATGAAGTTTTGATTAAAAAGGTGTTGAGATCTTTGACACCCAGATGGAATCATGTAGCAATAATCATAGAAGAAAGCAAGGATTTGACAAAACTACAGTTTGATCAACTGGTTGGATCCCTGATGTCTCATGAAGAAAGATTGAAAGATTCTTTTGAAGGTGTAGAGAAAGCATTTTCCTCTAAATTGCTAATCACAAAAAATGAAGATGCAAGCAACAGTAGTGCCAAAATCAATCAAAGCCAAGGTAAAGGGCAAAGCCAAAATTCTTCAAGAGGCAGAGGAAGAGGTGGCTCAAGAGGAAGTGGTGGTTTCAGAGGAAGAGGTAGAGGCAGATTTGATAAGAGAAATGTTCAATGTTACCACTGTAATAGGTATGGCCACTTTGAAAGAGAATGCAGATTGAAAGAAGGTAAAAGTGCTAACTATGCTCAAGAAAGTAGTGACAATCCTCTTGATCACTTATTTTTATCTTATGCCAAGGGTGAAAATACTAGTAAAGATGTTTGGTACCTAGATTCTGGATGCTCTAACCATATGACAGGGAATGAGAAGTTGTTCTCAACAAAGGATGGAAGTTTCAAATCCCAGGTCATGTGTATGCAGTTGTTGCAAAAGAGAACAATGAAGAAGGAACAAATTACTATTTGTGTCGTTGTGTTGAGCCTAAAAGAAAATTGACAACCACAATCATTGATGGAGAGGGTATTGAGTACCCAATAGGGTCTGTTGTCATGACAGGAACATGCTTTCGGAGATACCCTATCAAGAATTCTGATGTTTGGTTGTTTTAGGACTTTGAAACACACAGACATATTCTTCATTTCTCTAACCTTGTTGTTGCAACAAATATTCATTTGATGAAGTATCGTGGTAGACCTCATAACAAGATTTTATGGAAAGTTCATGAATCTGACCACGAGGCAATACTTGACACAATACAAGTTAGAGCCGATTCTAAAGGCTCACTTGATTGATTCTACGGTTCAGAGTAGAATGATTTTGAGAATTTTGTATAAATCGTTGACGAATTGTTTTATATTCATTTTTTGTATATATAAATGCCCATGAGCTGATTTTTACATATGTACATGCCAAATTTTGTATATTAAAATGGCGATGAGCTGAATCGCACATATTGTAATGCCAAATTTTGTATAAAAGCCCATGAGATGATTTGTATATTAAAATGGCGATGAGCTGAATCGCATTTATTGTAATGCCAAATTTTGTATAAAATCCCATGAGATTATTTGTAAGACAATTTTTTGTATAATCAAATAGCCAAGAGCAGATTTGAATAATATGTGACAATGTTTTGTGACTATTTTGTGTGTCAATGTTTTGTGACTATGTTTTGAGTATATGTGATGTGTCCCTAGTCAATCATGAGCATTCTTGATTCTTGTATAATCATGGATAATTATTTGAGTCATTATCGGGTCATAGGGGTGATAGATTAAGACTCATACAATCTAAGAAAAAATTGTCATTGTTGTCAAAAAAATTGTCAAAAAAGTTGTCAAGCAACTTCTACATTGCGTCGATAGGGTATGACTCTCGACGTTCTGGTGCTTTGGGATGCACAACAGGGGCATGCCTAGCATAAAAATGCCCACCCGGACACGCTCGCGATGTCGGTTTGTGCACACGAGGAACAAAATCAATTCTATCCAATCTTGCAACTTTTCCTTGCAAGCAACTGACAGTTTTTTGAGCAGGCGAAAAAATGCTACTAATTGAAAATGGCTTCGATTCATCAAAAAATGAGATAGGCCATTGTAGAGGATCCTCACGCGACCCCACGGGATCAAACAGATCGACTGTATGAGAAGTGGATTGGAAGAAATAGTCCATCAAATTTTGACAATTTTTTGGACTCAGGGCACTTGAGAGATCTCACTGGTAGGGTATGACTCTCGACGTTCTAGTGCTTTGGGATGCATGATAGGGGCATGCCTAGCGTAAACATGCCCACCCAGACGCACTCGCGATGTCAGTTTGTGCACACGAGGAACAAAATCAATTCTAGCCAATCTTGCAACTTTTCCTTGCAAGCAACCGACGATTTTTTGAGCAGGCGAAAAAATGCTACTAATTGAAAATGGCTTCGAGTCATCAAAAAATGAGATAGGCCATTGTAGAGGATCCTCACGCGACCCCACGGGATCAAACATATCGACTGTATGAGAAGTGGATTGGAAGAAACAGTCCATCAAATTTTGACAATTTTTTGGACTCAGGGCACTTGAGAGATCTCACCGGTAGGGTATGACTCTCGATGTTCTGGTGCTTTGGGATGCATGATAGGGGCATGCCTAGCGTAAACATGCCCACCCAGATGTGCTCGCGACGTCGGTTTGTGCACATGAGGAACAAAATCAATTCTAGCCAATCTTGCAACTTTTCCTTGCAAGCAACTAACGATTTTTTGAGCAGGCGAAAAAATGCTACTAATTGAAAATGGCTTCGAGTCATCGAAAAATGAGATAGGCCATTGTAGAGGATCCTCACGTGACCCCACGGGATCAAACAGATCGACCGTATGAGATGTGGATTGGAAGAAATAGTCCGTCAAATTTTGACAATTTTTTGGACTCAGGGCACTTGAGAGATCTCACCAGTAGGGTATGAATCTCGATGTTCTGGTGCTTTGGGATGCATGACAGGGGTATGCCTAGCGTAAACATGCCCACCCAGATGCGCTCGCGATGTCGGTTTGTGCACACGAGGAACAAAATCAATTCTAGCCAATCTTGCAACTTTTCCTTGCAAGCAACTGACGGTTTTTTGAGTAGGCGAAAAAATGCTACTAATTGAAAATGGCTTTGAGTCATCAAAAACTGAGATAGGCCATTGTAGATGAGCCTCACGCGACCCCACGGGATCAAACAGATCAACCGTATGAGTCGTGGATTGGAAGAAACAATCTATCAAATTTTGACAATTTTTTGGACTCAAGGCACTTGAGAGATCTCACCGGTAGGGTATGACTATCGACGTTCTGGTGCTTTGGGATGCACAACAGGGGCATGCCTAGTGCAAAAATGCCCACCTGGACGTGCTCGCGATGTCGGTTTGTGCACATGAGGAACATAATCAATTCTAGCCAATCTTGCAACTTTTCCTTGCAAGCAACTGACGGTTTTTTGAGCAAGCGAAAAAATGCTACTAATTGAAAATGGCTTCGAGTCGTCGAAAACCGAGATAGGCCATTGTAGATGAGCCTCACGCAACCCATGGGAGCAAACAGATCGACCGTATGTGTCATGGATTGGAAGAAACAGTCCGTCAAATTTTGATAATTTTTTGGACTCAGGGCACTTGAGAGATCTCATCGGTAGGGTATGACTCTCAATGTTCTGGTGCTTTGGGATGCATGAAAGGGGCATGCCTAGTGTAAACATGCCCACCTGGATGCGCTCGCGACATCGGTTTGTGCACACGAGGAATAAAATTTGACAATTGCGAGCGTGAGGGTGCTCTCGCACCAAACACATTGTTGTTTAAATTCATATTGTCGATTTTTGTTGTTTATATTCATATTGTTAATTACATATGTAAATATTCATTTAAATTTATAAAAGGGCAGCCACCAAATACAACAAATACACAATAATGAACTGAATACAAGGAGTTTTGTACAATTAATTCAACATTTTAGAAATTTTATCAAATCATATTCCATGATTGCAATGCTTTATATCATATATTTTTGTTGTTTATATTCATATTGTTGATTACATATACAAATATTCATTTAAATTTATAAAAGGACAACCACAAAATACAACGAATACAAAATAATGAACTCATTACACATTTATTGGATTGAATATCGATATTTATATATATAAAAAAGGCATGTCTACCAAGTCAATACAAGTATTACAAAAGTGTGGCATATGCCATGTCCAAATCGATATACAATAAAAATGTAGAATATATCTACATGTATTGGTCATTATATGACCAAAACTAACACTATATGATCCTAAACTTCTAGTGGATCATCAAAATCAAGCCTCTTCGACGCAGTACGCGGCTTTGTAGATGGCTGCAAAACCACAATTAAAAAGCCAAGTTAGAATTCTTTTGTAGAAAATAGTTCACAATTGACATCATAACTATGCATTTAACTTTAATTCCTTTGCAATTGAAATGTAGATTACCTCATCGGCTGATCCAAGAGCTAATGTCTTCGCTCTCCTCTCCTTGTCACTCTTAGGAGTTTTCTTGAAGACATACATAAATGGATCCACGTTATGGCTGTACCGCGAAGGAGTCTATTGTAGATTAAATGTACAATTAATACAATGTACTAACATAAATATATCAAAAACACTTAAAAGCTATAATATAGAGAACAATGACATACCTGTGCCTTAGATGCTTCTCCAATGGACTTAGGATGGCTCACCATCGATGTAGAAATGGTCGCTATTACCTATACAAAAAATGTACAAAGATTAAATACAATTAATATAATGATAAGTATTGAAGGTTGAAAACAATTAATTTTACATATCAAACAAAAGTGTACCGGATCCTGATATGCTTCTCCAGTACAAGGAGGAGGGTTCTCCATTGACGAAATAGGTATGGATATTTGCTGTATGAAAAAAATATAAGATTATAATATATCACAAGTTCACATGTACGCGTGCATATAATCATGAAATCAAGAAAATAAAGTAGAGATGCATACCTCCGCCATCTCTTGATTCACGGGAAAATCAGGTGCATTCAACATATCCACAAAGCTCAATGGCCGCTGTACATGTAAAATAGACAAAAAACACTAATCAATCTACAAACCCCAACTAATACTTGATTTCAAAATTTTCAAACAATTGTACAACTAAAAATGTGTTCAATTACCTTCTTCACACATTTTGGCGTCTTTGAGATATTCTTTTTCTTCGGACGAGCCCTAGACGAGGAGGGGGTGCCCTAAAAACAGAAAATTAACATGAGATATTAGTACAGATAATAAATTAAACATAATTTTAAAAATCTAAAATGAAATGACTTGCATATTCCATCAAAACAATACATAAAAAGAGTTGTACAAAATATGATACCGCATAGCCTTGTAGGCCAAAATCGATCGCCGACAGCGTGATGTCATCAATCTGGGACATTTCATCCCTTGTCAACACCTACAAACTAGAAATTGGACCAAGCATTAAAGATAGTTAGTATATCTTGTATTTTTTTGAATTCAAACTGTACTATTCTATTTTAACATGTTACAAAATTTATACCTCAGGCGTCAAAGTTGCAACTGTGGTAACTGGGGGAGGTGTATGGGATACCGCTGCTGCATCCTGAAATGCATATTATTTGTCTCAATTTAAATCAATGTATAAATGAAAATTCATTTATGTAGTTACAAAATTAAAGTGACAGATAAATAAAATGTTATGAATTCAAATCAACACACCTGTGTCTGTGGCTCATGGGCAAACACCATGTCCATCAACTCATCTGTTAGCACGACATCCTCAACCATGTGAGCCTGACATCTACAACTGCAAATCGTGCATAGATGATATGAGTATCCATCTGCACCAGCTGCATCATCTATCCCCGAGCAGTTGACACACATATGCTCGATGGGCTCTTTGTCACCCTCTAACAGCTCATCATCCAATACAATAGGGTGTGCTAATGATGTCCCATGCTGGATGATGGCACCAGTCAATGTTGTGGCCGCCTGAAGAGTCTGTAGCTCCATTGACTCTTTCAGCTCTAATGGGACAGCCTGATGTACCTTGGGTTTGGGTGCTAGGGGGCGGCGACTTTTCGCAACTAATTGCCTACGGGCTCTAGGTCTATCTTGGGCAGAGCCACCACCTCTACCATGAAACTCTCTCATGTCAAAATAATTTGGGCACACATTGAGCACAAACTCACAATATATTTTTCTCAAAAAATATAATGGCACCTCATAATTATTACAAGGTGGATCATTAAAGACCATCCACCACCTTTGCCAAAAAAGATTCTTCATCTGCACATTGGTACACCAATGTATGGGAAACCTCTTTGCATTAGGAGGTAATGACTGACTAGTTTTGGGGTCAACAAAAAGGGCACATATTTGTTGTTTAGAAATATTTTTGTTTTTAACTCCATTGTATGATAGCCCATTGGCATAGAATTGACGACACCTATCCCTAAAGCTTCCCCATTTGGTAATTTCAGTGGAAACAGCTATGTCACCACTAGCTAATGTTTCTAGGCTAGTGGCGAGGGATTGATGATGGTCAAGTTCAGAAGTTTTCAATTTTACAATCAGTCTATTGATTTTGGATGTATTTTGCCCTAACTGATTAATTAATTCTTCCTATGTTTCGGCTGTGCGGTCAAAAGGAGGAATTGGGGGTTATTCTTGTGTGTTTTCAGGAGGTGCATTTGGTTGTTCTTGTGGGTTTTCAAGAGGTGCATTTGGTTGTTCTTGTTCTGGATTAGAAGAATCTGGTTTTTGAAACAAGAAATGAAAAAATCTAATCAAAATTAATGAAATTAAATTCAAAATGTAAAACAAATTGCATAAACTAGAAAGAAAGACAAAAAAAAAAAAAAAAACTAACCTTGATCCATAGCCTGAGGACAAATTTCGCACCCCGTTTGTGGTTTAGCTTTAAAAATGGGAAAAAAAGAAAGTAAAAAATGCTCTTTTCGGGTAAATGAGGACCCAGTTTTTTTAAAAACTTTTTTCATCAGGCACCGCGTACGTGGTTTTACTAGGATTATTAGCATGTACGCGCTCATTTTCCTATAAGCAGCACGTACGTGCTAATTTTCCTAGGCGTAGCGCGTACGCGCTTAGTTTCCTAAGCTTAGTGCGTATGCGCTACCTTTTCTAGGTTCGGGAAGAACAAACCTAAGCACGTATGCGGGAATTTGAAATTTTAAAACCACATACACGCTGCCTATTTTTCCAAGTTTATTTTCGGTGGTGTCCACTTTTTTGACCACCATCTTTGTGCACACGCCCTATTATATAATATATAATATAATATAATATTGTATTATATAATACATATTATATAATATATAATATTATATTATATTATATATTATATAATACATATAATATAATACGTATTATATAATATATTATTATATTATAATATAATATAATATAATATAATATAATAATGTATTATATAATATATTATTATATTATAATATAATATTATATAATATAATAGATTATTATATTATATAATATATTATTACATTATATATATTATATTAATATAATAATATATTATATATTATATATTATATAATATGTAATATGTAATATATTTTTTAAATTAAAATTACAAATAAAAATCGGATATCCGATTTCCATAGGTAAATTACCAGGCCAAGGTGTACTGACACCCAGGCCAAGCAAAAAGTCAACACGGATTTTCACATTTTTAGGCGAGTGAAGAAGGCTATTTTTTTCACATCGCCACTTTTTAGCCCCCCTTGATCCTGCACTAACCCAAGCAATAGAGATAGGCAAACCAATTTCAAAGGAGATCAAAAGCTTTGAGGCAATCCGACATAAGTTATTGTGCATCCATCAAGAACAAGAGGTATTTACAAAAGCTTATTTTGAACCCTAAAATTCTCAAAATGGCATCTTCTTCTTCTTTTGATACTCCATTTGTAGTAGAAGTTTCCAAGAGATAAAGGCCACAATTTAAGAAGCACCCATTTAAGTCTGTAGAAGATTATCCAAAAGTTGCCTTCTCATCCGTGCCCTATGGTGTTTTGCATGTGGATGATGTAAGAGCTTATATTCACTACAATATTGAAGAAACTGGTAATGAGGCAATCCTTGCACTATATAACAAGCCAAAGATAAGGATGGGAACCCAAAACCGAAATATGCTCAATTGCAGAAGAAGGGTTTCATGTAGTTCTTGCATTTCCCCATGTTCGATGAGGATAAATGGGCGAGGTACATCCTAAGCCATGTACATGATTAATTTATCTGGTTAGACAAGCCATACAAAATCACGAAGCAAGCCATCCATGTAGTCACCTGTCTGCATCAAACCGGTGGGAAGCCAAATTTGATAAAGGCATCAAACGCTACTGTGACAAAGGTAACCGGTGCACAATTTGATAGTAGGTCCATGACTATTGATGATATCCAAGAGCATGATGTGAGATTTGCATCCATGATCATTGGCTATAAGGTCTACCAATCTAGCAAACTTAATTCTATCTTTGGTACAACAATTTATGCAGCCTATCAAATGGTAAAAGAAGATGCATAGTATGATCTTTGTTCAATCCTTCTTGAAGAGATTCTCAGTAATCTGAAGGAGATTAAATCAGATAAGAAGAATGTATTAAAATTTGGTTCTTTGATCATTTGTCTTGCACTATATTTCATGAATGAGATTCTCGAAATAGGGAGAGTTCAATGGGCTTTTGTCTAACCAGTGTCCACTCAAATCAAGCAAGGCATATAGAGATTGGGAAATAGGGAGACTCAGACTGCTGCCCTATGGAGCTTTTTCAAAATCTCCCAAGGAAAAATGAAGGATAGGAAAAGGATTCCTAAGAAAGTGGTGGAGAAATATGAAAAGACTATCTGCTTCATGATCGACAAAGACCAATGTCACATGGAAGTTGTGGAGCCCAGGATAGTTTGGATTTCACCAATGGGATGAGGTTGATGTATCGACACTTGAGGTCTATGCTCAAAACCTCTTGACTAAACCGGTGGATCCCAAAGAACCTAGGTTTGGCACCTTCAAGGAGAAATATATGGAGTTGCACAAGAAGTTCACCGAGCCTGCAAGAAAGATAAAAGTGTCTAAAATGGCTGAAGAAGTGGCTGTGCCGTTGGGATTCACCAAAGAGGTAGTTAAGCAAGAAAGGGAGAAGCATTCTTAGCTGGAAGCTAAGGATGAATCCAAGAAGCCTAAGGCTAAACCGGTTCCCTCCAAAGAAAAACTGAAGGAGACCAAGTCTATCTCTACTTCGATAATACCATCAACAGGATAGAGCTCGTCCAGAAAGGGAGTTTTGAAGAAAAAGGAGAAGCCCAAACAAATATATGTTGTTGTATCTCTAGTGGCATCTGAGACTAAATCAGATGAAGAAGTAGGACAGGCAAAAAAGAAAGGAAAATTTGAAGGGTAGTGAGGAAACCACAATCCGGTGGTGTAGACCAGAGCAAGAAGGCTAAGTTAGAACCTACAACTTGATGATGATCTTGAAACTAGTAATTTGCAAGGTAAATATACATTTGTTCCTCCAATGACAATAGATGAATTGATTGACGAGATAATTGTTGATGGAAATTTGAAGAACATTGGAGCATACTATGAAAATCTAGTTGAGGGAGATCAAAGAAAACTTGAGGAAGCTGTTATTTTGTACTTACACAACTTTAGTAAAACTTTGATTGAATTGGAGAGTAGCATCCCTAAGAATCTGTATAATATTATTATCATCTAGAAGTAAACATGGATCATCTCCATGAATGATGTAGTCAACTTTTTTTTATGTCAAATTTGAACCTATTTGTAAACCCTAAACAAATCCAACTGCTAAACTCTAGATCTACAAGCTAATTCAACACACCATCAATAAGGATCTACAAATGCATGCAAATACCATTGAAATAAGAAAAGCTATACCTTCACATGTAAGAGAGGTTTGTCTCCATTTTTCTCCTATCCTCCATGATCTTGTATTTGGTGACTTGGGTGCTCTTAGATTTGTGTTGGACTTTCACAAGATCTTACAGAAGAATGGATGTGGTTGTGATGATGTATTATTGGAGTGATTTTGGCAGAGTTTGAGTATGCTCAAGATATGTTCTATGAAAAATGTGAGGAGGAAGCCTTTTTTATAGATATCATCCTAAAACTGGAGGGTTTGTATTAAGAAGTTAAAAGATGAATGGCTAGGATCTCATAGATGAAAGAGAATCAATAGGATTGAGGTTAGATAAAGATGGAGGGGGGAGATTAAGAAGTGTGTTGACTTTGGAGGAAACACAAAGTTAATGGAAATATGGTTGGTACTTGTCACATGTCTACAAGTTTATATTTTGATCAATGTGAACAAGTTGGAGGGCTAGGATTAATAATAAAAAAGGTAATAAATTAATTAATTAAATAAAAGAATTTATCTAATTAATAGAGGAAAGGGCTAGATAAATAAAATAAATAAAATATTTAAATTTAATTTAGGATGGAGGTGGGATCTAAATAAAATTAGGAAGAAAAAGTTTAGTGAATCGATTAAATAAATAAAAAATATTTATTTAATTAATAGAAGACACTCAGATAAAACAATTAAATAAATAATAAATATTTATTTGATCAAAGGATAATTTTAGGTGTCTACAAACGTTATACTCGTTGAAGAATTTGTTCATAAACTCTTAATTTATTGCATAAGGAACATCTGCAATAAGCTCCAATGATGCAACTATGCCAAGGTAGTCGACCTTTAAGGAACGTGATTATTCACCAATGAATCAACCCTTATAAAAAATAACACTAGGATAATGAATGAATAAAATGCAATCAAAATTGATCCCTAATGATGTTCAAAGCAGGACGAGATTAAGCTCAATTGATTGCCAAATTTTACTTAAATGTGCTACTTATACATTGGTCATTGCATGAACGACAACCTTGTGAAAAATGAAATAGAGGGAAAAGTGAAAGGAATAAACTCTGTCAATGGGTTGTTAGTCTATTGGTCAACTTGAATTGTTAGCCTAAGGCATGTACTTTCATATCACGTAGCTAAATGATTCTGTGGGTTTGATATAAAACCCTCCAATAACAAAATATATATTTTTTCACTTACACATTAATGACTATTTTTTTTAACTAGCCATAACAAAGAAATAGTTATGGCTAATTAAAAACATGCATGATGTCTTTTAAAAAAACCTAAGGATGTTAGATACATAATTACTTAGATAATGACTTAGAAGTTAATTCTACTCTATTCTACTTTTTGACCCGTGCACGCATAAAAAATCCCACCAAATCCCACCGTGTTGTTGTAACTACGTAGATGTCAAAACAATAGCTATAAGCATTTAAGTTGCATAAAAAGAAAACAATTATTTTTTGTCAAAATCTGATATACCATTTAAGAGCTTAGTGTACGTGAAACTTTTAGCTATAACAACTACCTGTACTTTTTTTGTAAGCATTTACAATTACATATGAAAAAACCAAAAACATTTGTCAAAATCCCATATAGATTTAGAAACTTAAAAAAAATAAGAGTGGATTGACAATTGTGATAGAGGAAAAAAATTTGATAAAAATGGTCCCGCTTGTGATGGAGAAAGAAAAAAAAAAATAATAAAATTGATCCCGCTTGCCGTGACTCTCACTCAATCTTAATCGGTAGTCATTGAACATGACAAAATGAAATGTGTTAAAATATCTTTTTAAAAGAAATTGCCGGCCAAGCCAAAAGATAAATAAGTTGCCGGCCACTAAATCAATACACAACTTCATTCAACATAATAAGAAGTTAGCACAGAAAACTTCAACGTGACAAGAACTTGACATGACTGGGCAAACAAAAAAATTAACGAAAGTAGCATCAAAACCTTGGATTCCTTCGCATTTTCTGCGAAGCTCTTTTGTTGGACTGTTATTTTTTTCTATCCTAATTATTTTTTAAGGTTTGCTCAATTTAAAAACAAAATTAGGGCCGCTTCACTTCGAAATTTACAATTTCGAAGCGGACATTCCTTCCAATCAAACAGTTTCATATACGTACACCTCGACGTGCTTCAGAAGTGGACATGCCTTCCAATTAACCAGTTTCATATACGTACACCTTGACGTCCTTCAGAAGACGACATGCCTTCCAATCAAACAATAACTTAACGTGCTTCAGAAACGATCATGCCTTCCAATCTTGACTTAAATAGTGGTTTATCTCTTCTATCATGTTATATGAGTTTGGGTTCTGTACCTATTCTCTCTGCCATTCTTTTCAGTTGCCTCTCTTAACATGGAAGAGTTCAAGATGGAAGAATACATCCCTCCCTCAATCAAAATTCTTTTCCAAGGTGATAAGGAATATCATGTGTTTCTGAGTTTCAAGGGAGAAGATGTCAGAAAGAATCTGGTTGATCATCTACACGAAGCTCTCACTGCCGCCGGACTGCATGTCTTTTTAGACACCCACAAATTGGAAAAGGGAGATAAGATTTGGTCGAGCTTGGAAAGGGCAATAAGGAGCAGTGCCATACACATTCCTATATTTTCTAGAGGCTATGCAGACTCTGCATGGTGTCTCAGGGAGGCCGCAACAATGGTGAACACCCAAGGCTTGATCATTCCTCTGTTTTATGATGTAGAACCAACTCACGTTAGGTATCCTGTGAAGGACTCCAGTCAGTACCAGCAAGCATTTCTAAAACATTATGACCATCCAGATCGGTACCAAAGAGGAGAGATTGAGAGATGGAAGGTTGCCCTTCACCAGATCTGTTCTCACTCAGGTTGGTCCATGGATATAACTGGAGGGTAAGTAAACAAGCTGACTTGACTTTTATTTTTATTTTTGCATAATAGTGAGCAAAGCAAGTTATAATATAAATTTAACTGGCCAATGACATGATATTAATCTGGCTGGAGACACTCTAGTAAAAAGGAGACACCCATGATTAACCGAATACATTATAGTAAAAATATCTGATAGAATAAGCTATTTAAGCTTTAAATAGTTAAAATTGATCTATGCTCAATTCATAATCAATAGGGGTTACGCAAATATATAATATATGGATGTACATATAAACCATATTTTTAGTGGATTGGGAAATAAATGTATGCCCCTTGCTTTGAGATCTTATATTTATTTAGAAATCTTTACCTTTTGCAAATACATTGAGAAATTATATAGTTGTTTGTACATCCTTTAAAGCTATATGCACATTCTAGATTTTCAAGTTACATTTGAAGTATGAAATTATAAAGGGTTTTATAATTAGGGACATAAATATGACCTCACCTTTGTATGTTTTAATGTACTAATATATTTGTTTAGAGTTCTATGGTTTCAAAGATTGAGAAGTCATCCTAAATGATATTTAATTACAGCCCCTTTAGTTTATACTTATTATCCTACAAAGTTTCTAGGAATACACCCCTTAGCATAAGTAGAGTCAAAACATTACAATAGTTTTATGTTCTTGTTAGTTAGCCAAAGAATATTGAGGAATTCCTTCCCATTCAGAGGGTAATGAAGCTATGGCCCTCTCTCAATCAATAGAAAATCTAAAAATAAGATTACCAATTCTGAAATATGTATGTGATTGGACATTCAACTAAAATAGAAAATTGATCAAACCATAGAGACATCAAATTTACATGGAGAAACCCTTTCGAGAAAAACCTCCACACTTGAAAGAGACTAAATTATTAATCTTCACAACGAGACATACAACAAAATACTTCACTACTCTTCACTAGTCGAAAAATACTATATAACCTATAAGAATCCACATAACACTACCATTTCATGGCTTCAATATATAGCAAAGTAAGATCTAGGGTAAACCACTTGCAAAACCCAATGCCTAGGATAATTGACAACTTATAAACATGTTAATAAAATAAAATATTTCGCATTGCCTTGACATGAATTCCTAACCCATAGCCACTCAATTCTTAGATGCTTTGTAACTCCTTGATTACTCTTCGAATTACCCAATGGACAACCTTTCACCTAGCAAACTTGTGTTAGCATATAATTTATTTATTATTAAATTGTTATAAAATAGCTATGGGTTGGTTATTCTTTTTACAGTTTAGCCAATATATATGCTTTTACTAATCATGGAATGAATCAATCAAGCATAATATTCCACAAATGGTATCAAAGTTTTGTGGATTGGGATAAGATTATGATATGTGATGAGACATCCTCTATATATTTATCCCTTGTGTGTTATCCTTCACTGTTGCATCTAATTTTTGGTCTTACAAAGCTGTGGGAAAATTATAAAGCCTCAAATTTCTCATGAGTAGGATCCTAGTGTTTTTATCAAATTGATGAAAGTTTTAGATGATCAAACCCATGGTGTAGCAAACATGTAATGCATCATATGAAACATTTCCAACAACACCTATAACTCTCTTGTGGAGGAAAAAAATGGATGAGTTTTGTTTCTTTCTTTTCTCAACTTGATAATCATTGAGATGAGTTATGAAATTTTGAATTTTTTATTGTGTTGTTTTTGGATTACATCGTGTCAGATTTTTTGGCATTGACATTTAAAAACATACTCCATGATCCATCATAAGAATGTAATTTTTTAATGGTTGGATCTGTGATATCTCCATGTGATGCAGTATAGGAGATCAAGAAAAGAACATTGATAAGATTCAATCTAGTAAAATTAGAACATAACTCTTTGATCTAGATCACCATTTATGTGTATTAGATGTTAAGAATGGGTTGAATTTCGGTCAATGATGAAACACCATGATTTAAAGGTATATGCGCTAAATAAACTATTGGGTGCTAAGTTGGGTGCCATATTTTATTTGGATTAGTTGTTGATGGGAATTGATTGTTAATGTTGCTTTCACATGGTGGACATTAAATTAGATAGTGGTTTGTGGATTGAAGATTCAACATTGGTATAAGGCACATGTAAAGGAAACTGACATGGCAATTTCTAAACATATGGATCTTACAAAGGATGATATGAGTAAGTTTTAGGGAAAAATTCACAAAATAGGAAAGGACATAGATATATTTCATAAATTTACTAAAAGTGGTACCAATACAAAAGGATATAACAAGAAAATATAGAATCATATGCAACACAAAAATATGTTTAATAAATTTTGGCAATAACATAATATGGCAATCAAATAGAATCTATCAATTGGTGAACACGTGATCATATTAAACAAAGGCTATACATGATGCCCCAATGTTTTCTCCAATGGTGAAGTAACACAAGCTATAACCTATTAAAAAAAATCATGCAAGCATAAAAACATGTCATTTAACATATAAACATGTTAGTACTAACATATAAAGACATTGTAGATAAACATATCCACTAATATATGATTGCGAGGGTATGTTAGATATGCAAGGGATAAGGTGACCTAATGTTAAAGGTATAGTAACATGAACAATCTATATAGGTGGAAAATAGAAATAGATAATGAGATAAAGAGTCTAGATAGAGAGAATATAATGTCATAGCAACACAATACTACTATGACATGTAATTGAGATCCATTTAAAGTGTGCACCAATACCAAAGGATATAACAAGAAAATACAGAATCATATGCAACACAAAAATATGTTCAATAAATTTTGGCAATAACATAATGTGGCAATCAAATAAAATCTATCAATTGGTGAACACATGATCATATTAAACAAATGCTATACATGATGCCCCAATGTTTTCTCCAATGGTGAAGTAACACAAGCTATAACCTATTAAAAAAAATCATGCAAGCATAAAAACATGTCATTTAACATATAAACATGTTAGTACTAACATATAAAGACATTGTAGATAAACATATCCACTAATATATGATTGTGAGGGTATGTTAGATATGCAAGGGATAAGGTGACCTAATGTTAAAGGTATAGTAACATGAACAATCTATATAGGTGGAAAATAGAAATAGATAATGAGATAAAGAGTCTAGATAGAGAGAATATAATGTCATAGCAACACAATACTACTGTGACATGTAATTGAGATCCATTTAAAGTGTACACCAACTAATTGAAATATTTATACTACTTGTAAGTCTTCAATAGTAATAAAGGACAATTTTAAATAATCTAAACTAATAATTAGTATATCTTTCTAAAAATCTATTTAGAATAAATTTAACTTCATTCGTTCTAAAAGAAAATAACTTGATTTAATTCTAGACAAGTTGAGTTTATTCAAAATAGAGAAACCAATCTTATTATTTTGGATAAAATGAACTTAAATTATTCATGTCGATATTGAAACTATGCGAAATTAAATTAACTTAGTCCAAATAAACTAGAATAGTTTGGAATAAATGGGACTAATCATATTATTTCAATTATACTAAAATTATATTACTTATGTAGATATAGAAAATCTATGATATTTAATTAAGTAAAAAAAAACTGTGAAATTACAATAACTTGATCTAAATAAATTAGATCAATGTTATAATTTCAAATAATAATTAAATCACATGTGTAGCTATAGAAAATATATGAAATTAAATTAACAAATTTGAATGTGAAATTATGTAAATTTATTTAAAATAAACTACATTCAAATAAGTGAATTAATTTTAAGAAGTATTTGATATAAAATGAACTAATTCAAAATATATTGTTTCCATTCATTTTGTTTAAGTATGATAAAGAGGGCTTTGCCAAGGTCCACACCCATAATCTAATTCATATAATAAGGTAGGTTCTACCTGGGCAATACTTGGGTGGATTCCAAAGATTAAAAATGATGTTTAAGATGTAAAGAATTATATCACTTAAATGTTATTTTTTTTTTCCATTTTAATCAAACAAGTGTCTTAAAATCTACAAATTAGTTGTGTTCTAACTCTATCTCAAATTTACTTTTGTAGATTTTATAAATAATTCTTATGATGCATGAAATTGATTCAAGAGATTAAAAAATGATTGTTAAGATGCATGAAACAAATTCACCATTATGTTAGAATTTTAAGGTCTAATTAGATAAGTATTTCAAAATCTATAGGCTATTTATATTTTACTTTGGTTCAAATCTAAATTTTTAGACTTGATCTTCTTATTTGAATTTTAGCTCATATTCATGTGAAGGAGTGAAAATTTTACTTGATTTTTTTATTTTGACACCTCAATTCAATAACAATTAGTGATGTTGTAAAAACCTTTGAAGAATGTATTTTATTGTGAGTTCGTTACAGCCCTGGATGTACCAATTCAACAAATTTCGAGAACAATGGTTGAATATAATGCTTTGATAATGCTACTAGGATATTCTCGTAAAATCTGTTTAATGATTCATAGGCCATTCTTGTAAATTTAAATAAATAAATAAATGTATTTAAAAATAATAACATAACACACATATCAATAGAAACATAAATCAGATCTATTCATAATAGTTAGTAAAAATTATTGTAAAAGGGGTTAGCAAGATCTAAATTTCACTTTTAAATTTTAAAAGTTTAAGGATCAAATATATGAAATGAATGAAAGATTTGGGTGAATTTTATCTAAACCAAAATGATAAATAATAGGTTTTTAAATTAGAAAAAATCTCTAAACATGAATAATAATAGCATGAAACAAATTCATGTAAGAATATAATGTATCATTTAGAAATGTATTATCACATTAAAAATATTTAAAACCAAAGAAGACAAATATAAAAATGCTTAAACTATTACTACTATTTACCTTAGATAATATATATGTTTTAATAAATTTATTATGACTAATATAAATGTATTAACCCAAATAATTATTAAATGTTACTTTTATGTTGGAGGCATATTACACTCACATAATGGATGCAAACATGTCTGTCAATAAAAAATAATAGAAGTATTTAATTTGATGTGTTTGTGACACTTAAATGCATGAAAAATAGAATCAATTTTTTTTTTTTTCTCCTCACAACTACCAAGTTTAATTTATCAATCACTTATGTCCATCTCCATCATCCATTTAGTTAACTTTGAAATTATCTCAATCTAATATTATAATAGTAAAAATTAAAATATAATAATATAATAATATCTTAATAGTATTTTAATATTAATTACAATATAAGAATATAATAGTTTTTAAATTGAAATAATGTACAAATATATGTCTCTAGTTTTTAACATTAATTTGTATATATAGGATAATATATTATTGTAGAGGACGAGATTTGTCACCTTCAAGGTGATGAACCTCAAGGGACAAACCTACCTTCTCTCCACCTCACTTATATTAGCGCTAAAGGTGAGCTAGGGGATGAAAATGTAAAACTAGGCTAACAAAGTACAAATGAGACTCCCAAACGACTCTATCAAGTCTTTGTCTTCAAGATGAGTGTGCAGAACTAAGACACAAGTGTGGCGTGTTGTCATCTAGTAAGGACAAAGTACAAAGGCCATACGAGAGTGACAAATGCGATTACACTATTAAGTAAATGATATAAATGATAAACTAAGCTTAAGAATACAAAATGCGTGACACTAAAATGAAGTGAGAGAAGGATAGGAAAAGCTCACAACCGGTAGATGATTGAAGCCTCCAACAAGACGAGTTCTCCCCTTTGATCACAAACCTGCACACAAGCATGAAGAGAAAATGTTGGGGGTTGTGTTTAGAGGCCTGTCTCAGTTAGACCTCCGTTTTGGTGTTTCCACCTCCACAGACAATTCAGATGATAGCAACGATGGGAAATAAAAATAATAGAGATAGGAAAATGAACGATTAATACAATGGATAAATTAAAATGAGAGATTATAGATATGCAAATGAATTAAGAGAAGGTAGTAAATTCCCCTCCAACACTTGTGAAGGCGACACCATAGGTTCTCCAAGAAACTGCAACAATAGTGGTCTTCAAATGTTGGAAAACATGTGTATGATAAGGATAATGGACACCAAGTTACTTCCCAAGAATAATTGAGAATCCTTCCCAACTACAAGAATGCATGAGATATAGCCTCAAAAACGAATCCCAACATAGGTGGTCGTGAACAGAGGCGTTACAAACTCTTTTGGGCACAGGCGTAATGCTCAAACCGCTACTTGCGGGCTGACAGATTTGTGGGACACAAGTGCAACACATGGAGGTCTCTGCGGCATGCTAGAGTCCCATGCTTAATTGGTTTGGTTGCTAGAAGCCAAGTTGCAGCTGACAAAGCAATCCATGTGAACAAAAAGACAAATATGACAATGCATGATCTCCATTAACTTGAAGCAAAGATACTTATATGATGCGAAATTACGCGAAATATAATTTACAACATTACAATTACAATTATCTTGAATATATATGTGATAATATTTTGTTATTTTCCAACTTTTCTCTTCGAATGTGTTTTCAACCTTTGCTACCTTTGTCTGTGGTGCCATAACAGTCTCTCTTTTGCATTTTCTATTGACCTACATTGCTCATTTGGGAACATTAATTTACATTTTTTTCGTTGTTATTTAATCTGCGTGCAGTTTTGAAGCACAGCTAGTAAAGAGGGTGGTGAATGACGTGATTAAGACATTGGACAGAGTGTCGTTAGAAGTTGCCAAGCACCCTGTGGGAATGGAAAGGATCGCTGAGGATCTCATCCAGAAATTTATACTCAATTCAGAAGGAGGTTTGGTTAAATCTGGAATATTGGGTATTGGTGGTATTAGTAAGACCACACTTGCTAAGGCCATGTTCAACCAGGTTTACGCTCATTTTGATGCTGCTTCCTTTGTCTTTAATGTCCGCACCACTGTTGCAGACTCCGTGTGCCTGACAAAGTTGCAGAAACAAATCCTTAAAGATTTAACCAATTATGATGGAAAAGTGCATAGTGTTGAGAAAGGCATATCTTTGTTCAGAGATCGTTTGGGTGGAAAACGTGTGCTTCTGATTTTAGATGACATGGATGGTAGGGAGCAATCAGAGGCTTTGGTTGGGGATTGGTTGGCACCTGGTAGCAGAGTTGTTATTACTTCTAGAGACAAGCACATTCTCCATGTTGCCGGGGTCTCACCTGAATGCATTCACGAAATGAGTGGATTGCAGACAAATGAAGGTCTTCAGCTATTTAGTCGGCACTCTTTTCTTCGAGCATCTCCAAGTCCAACTTACGAAGCTTTCTCCAAAAGAATAGTGGAGGCTTGTAAAGGGCATCCTCTATCACTGGAAGTCATTGGATCCTTGTTGTATGATAAGAAGAATGATCCAGATTGCTGGACAGAAGCCTTCCACAACGTTGCACTCCACCCAAAGATTTATGAAATACTCAAAATCAGTTACAGTGGTCTTAGTGAAGAAGAAAAAGAAATATTTCTAGACATCGCTTGCTTCTTCATCGGAGAACACAAAAGGTATCCTATTGTTTTCTGGAAATCTATGTACAGGTCGGTAAAGACAGCCATATCTAATCTTTCTCTGAAGTTACTTGTAAGGATTGACGACAAAGGTGTGTTTCATATGCATGACCATTTGCGAGATATGGGGCGAAGCATTGCTGAAAAAGAAAGAGAGGGTACCCGACTATGGGAGGCAGTTCATCTAAGCAGGGGAGAATCCAATAACAACAATATCTCTCGCCTTCGACTCAGTGGAGATAATTCACAAAGGCTTGAAACATTGTACAGACCTGGTCTACGATTTCTTCACTTGAAGAATCTGCCCCTTGACGGAATCACGCCAGCCATGCTTCCTCCAAATTTGATGTGGTTACGGTTGCAAAATTGTGAGAAGCCATTTCAGTCCAGTCTTGTGCGTAACGTTTGGTTCTTTGCGATACAGGGGGCATTTCACTTCAGTCTTGTGGATAACATTTGGGATCTGAGGATAATGCAAGTAGACGGTGATATTCCCAGTTTCCAATATTTACTTTTTAATATTCTTGGCAACTTGTTACAGTTACAGCATTTAGAGTTGAGAAACTGCAGAAATTTAAATAAGGTCCCTTGTACCATCGGCAACCTGTCACAGCTGCAGCGTTTGGATTTATCATGGTGTACAGAATTAAATAAGCTCCCTCATACCATTGGCAACCTGTCACAGCTGCAGCATTTAGATTTAGGAGGACTTAAATTAAATAAGCTCCCTCAGACTATTGGCAAACTCTCACAGTTGCAGTATTTAGACTTGAGTTGGTGTCAAAAATTAAGTGATCTTCCTCATAGTATTGGCAACCTATCACAACTGCAGTATTTAGATTTGAGTGCCTGTGAATGTTTAAATAGCCTCCCTGACACCATTGGCAGTTTATCACAGTTGCAGTATTTAAATTTAAATTGCTGTAAGAAATTAAATAACCTCCCTCGTACCATTGGCAATCTGTCAAAGCTGCAATGTTTAGATTTAGGGTGTACCAAATTAAATAAGCTCCCTAATACCATTGGTAACCTGTTACATCTGCAGCATTTATATTTAAGATGGTGTACAAAACTAAATAAGCTCCCTTGTACCATTGACAAACTTTCTCAGCTGCGGTGTTTAGAGCTGAAAGGATGTCAAAACTTAAATGATCTCCCTTATACTATTGGCAACGTACCACAACTGCAACATTTAGACTTGAGTAATTGTCAATATTTATATTTTCTCCCTAAAACTATAGGCAAACTATCACAGCTGCAGTATTTAGACTTAAGTTGGTGTACAAATCTAAGTAATCATCTAAGTAATCTCCCTGAGACTATTGGCAATTTATTACAGCTGCGTCATTTATATTTATATCATACAAAATTGAACATCCCCCGTGATATCATTGACAGTCTACCACACCTCCAAATATTTCAGTAGGGAATAGAAGCACAAGAAGCTGCCTGATACCACTGTGAAGAAAAGCACTGTCATGGTGAAGATAATATAATTAACTGCCTGATACCATTGTGAAGAAATGCCCACAGTCAATTAGACGAGTCTTATTCTTGGTGGCAGTGGTGGGAAGAGAGATTGAAGGTGAGGTGCGTGACCTATCCTTTAGTAGTGTCATGTTACTTCTTTAGAGTAGGAGAATTAATACATAGTTTTTCCTTTTGGAATTTCACGCATTTATTTCTATCGAAGGGAATACGTGAGAGTAATGTATCTTTTTTCAATTGCATTCAGTTTTTTTAATTTAAACATAAACTTTATAGATGTTCTGAATGGTCAGTTTTAAATCACATACATTAAGCAATGAATTAAATCTAAAGGATGTTAGTCAATTTTGAGTGTTTAACACTTTTAAGTTTAGAAGTGTATTCTTAGTGTGACATACATTAAGCAACACATTAAGCCTAGAAAATATCATTCTTAGTTTGACAACATACATTAAGCAGCATATTAAGCCCGGAAAATATTAATCAACTCTGAGTATTTAACACTTTTGTACCTAGAAGTATAAGAAGCTATGTGATTGTAATCCACTAGTAAAAGTAGCTTTTGACACTACTCACCCAATTGCCTCTTGATGTTTTGTTCATCAAACTCGTATCCATTTTTATCAAATAAATTTCTATTTAATATCTAAGTGACCATTGCGATGTAAATCTACCTTTAAGATATTAAATCATTTTGTGGATTCTTTGCTTTTGTGGCATGCAAGAAATAACATGTGCTATGCTTGGTTTGAGCTAATTTGTTTGTTTTAGTGAATAAAAAATTTATTTTATTAAAGTTTATGTTTAAGATTCTTTTGTTAGAGCACCTTTTAACTACCCTTGAATTAGGGACAATAAGCTCATTGTTAAAACATAACATAATATGAAAAATAAAAAATGTGATGATAATCTACTTTAGTCATAATATATAAAATTTCATTTAAGTAGTTTGTATATGATGTTTCTTGATATATGATCCCAAAAAAGGCTTGCAAATGAGTCTAAGCCTTACTAATGTTAATAAAGGCATCAAAATTAATCAATGTATAATTGAGTTTTCTTGTCAAATGTTCTAGTTGCAAATGCCCTTGTAGATATGTGTTTAAAATGTCAAACAATGTAACCCATCAAGTTTGTGTATAATGGTGGACATTGTGGAGTTTTGCACCATCTACCCATATTAAAATCCCACAAGACAAGGGCTTCCCTACAATGGCCATAGGGCACTTGGAGATAGGAGTCACATTTATGGTAATGCATGGGCCACCCTATATTTTGCCATGGGGTATATTGAGATAAGATCAACTATAACTATATTAAGTAACTACTTAGCCCGCCCACATTTACTCTCTAAGCTACCCCCCACTAGCTCAAGATGATCTACACTTTCTCAAGAATTTACCCCAAATTTTTAGCTCCTTGGGTATAGAATAAACAATTGAGTTGTTGAAAAATATAAATAATGGTCATATGTATGAAAGCCACTTCAAATGTTGTTCTTGGTGTGAGAGATCTTAAGCACAACTAGAGTTTATAGGGGCTTGTCTTATCTCTAAGAACCATCCCTACAAGATTATTGCCTCCAAGTGTTGTCTAAATCATTGGGCTACTAATTCACTTTGATACCAAAAAATGTCAAAGAATATACAATGATTTTTTTTTTTTTGACAATGTACCTCAAATAGATACGTTCTCATGGTCTATAATGATTGTAGTAAATGTGAAATTGGGTTTGTTGAATAGGTATTAGAAATTTTGAGAAAATCCAAGGGGTGAGTGCAAATCTAGAATGTGATGATAAAATCTCTTTAGTGGGATGCTATGCATGTGAGGACAATTTATTATTTACATAAATATGGAGTTGGATGTTTTACATGTGGTTGCATGTTGCTGCGTAATTGGATTCACGTGAGCTAAAAGGAGGCATGATTGCATTCGCAAGTTCACTTCAATAAGGTCAATAAATCTAAAGGCAAGATGGAAGAGATTAAAAAATCCCAACCTATAGGGTTGGATTGAGGGTAATGTTAGACTTGGCTCCCTTATAAGCTTATGAACATCAAGAAAGTGACCTACTAAATAACTAATAAATTTGTGATGTTAACTTGTTGCTTTCAATTTATGGTAGTATGTGTTTGTTAGTTTGATCATTTTTTACAACATAATTAATGACTTTTTACCTCAATTTATGAAGACTACTGCATGGTCTAACATATAATTATTATTATTTTTTTGAATTCAAATTTATCAAATTCTTGATGCAAGAATGTAAAATATCTTGTTAGCTCCTACTTGCAAATATAGTGGAGGGGTTCTATTTTAACTAGTGATTATTCAAGACCAATTATTATTTAATTTTCTTTAAAATTTGTTTTCTATTCCAAAGTTGAAAGGGTTAAGCTGAGGTTTTTAATGTAAGATATTGATCAAATTATTTTTTCCATTTCGTGATTAATGGGTTCCATTTTTTTGCTGTAGATTGTTAGAAACCTGTTTAGTGGTACGAGGCAAGAGAAGGCACAAGAACCTAGTCTGACATATCTGTTTTGAAATGTATGGCATTGCAGGAGCTGGTGCATGATATAGATACAAATAATCAATTGTTTGGACAGTTGGCGATCAGGTCAGCTGTGTGAATGCATATTCACTTATCGATTAAGACCTCGTTACCTCAACGAGAAGGCCATGTACTTCTATAGAGAAGTAGTGACTCATCTCACTTGTGGTTTGATAACTGGCCAAAGGCGACGTGTAACAGTGGCAATTATATGTTTAATGGTGTTATGTAGGAAAAGTGCAGAGGCCACGGACAAGATCCAGGTGAAGCTTCCTTCGAAAATCCCTAAAAAATTCAGTGCCATGACAATGCTGAAATTCAAAAACTAAAAATAAAATAACAATAATAATCTTTAGCTAGTTTGATTTATTTGTTTCCTTGCTGCTGTAGTGCTTGTTCCGCCAATAGGAACTACTATATGACGTGGTGTTTGTAGTGGTTTTGTATTTTCTCCAAATAAGGCAGGAAGCATGTTTTTGGTTTGTACAGTTGCAGGGGGATTGAACATGGAGACACCCCTGGCACCAACCTAGCAGTAAGCACACGTGATGATTTGATTTTGGTATTTTACAATACTTACTATTTTAAAATGTTTTCTTCTCAGCTCTCATCTTTTGAGCCCCAATTACTATTCAAGTTGAATTTCTATTCATTTGGGTAATTTTCGTGGTCCAAAACTTTGTGCCTCACAGGCATGAGAGAAACTAAAAGCCCATACCAATATCACTACAGAGTAGTAGTTATAACAAGAAAAAGGCCACAAGGTAAAACACAATTCCCATTTCTTATTTCATAGAGTAGAGTTGTTTATGATGTTTATATAACATAATTATGTTGTTATTACTGTTAAGTTTCAGGCAGGGAGTAGTGAATCGCCTCCTTTCGGTGCCCAGAAGCTTTCTGATGTCAACTCACTGTTGATGACCGTTATGGAGGCCTTCTAGACATCTGGCAGGTAATTTATTTTCATTCATATTAATGTTGCGGAAGTGTATTCAATCTGAATCACTATGAACTGCTTTTCTTGGTTCTTTTTTCAAAAAACGATTAGAGAAGACCAAGCCAAAAAGCTTGAAGAACATCCAGATTTTATGCCCGATGCTCTAGATCAAATTTACAAGAAGGTAAGCTAGATAAACTTTTAGTCCCATTGACCTGTTTGGTCATTTTGGGGAGAGCATCAATATAATTTGATGCAAGTTGGTATTGTGACCAGGCAATGGAAGAATGTGCTCGTAAGAGAATGGCTTTAGAAGTGAGTATTGCAGAGAGGGAAAAGAGGCTGAAAGAACTCTTAGGCAGTAATTGTTGATAAGTGATGCTGCTCTAGCATGCAGTTCTATGCAACTCCAGTTTGGACATGAAGCTATCTATTCATCACCATGCATAAGCTATTTTTAGTTAATAGTTTTTTTTGTTTATCCATGCAAATAAAGCATGTATTCCAGCATGCATGAATCCTTAGGACTATTTTTAGTTTTGCTTTTTGCATGAGTTTGTTTTTAGTAAATAAAGCATGTTGTGCATGCACTTATTGTATTCTTAATTTAGGGAGTAGTTTGTTTTTTTTTAGTTTGAGAGCCTTAGTAGCTTTCCATGCAAAGCTAGGAATATATTTAGAACTGCAGTTATTATTTATTCTTCTAGACTGCAAATTCTTTATATATACAGCCTCTATGTAATTTTTTAATTAAGCTTCAATAAAGATATTGGTGTTTTCTTCTTTTTGCTGTTATTGTTTGCTAATCAGTTGGTTCAGAGAGGATAGGTCAGGTTCAAAATTCTACAAGTGGTATCAGAGCAAGTAAAATTGTTTTGGGTTAAAGTTTTATTGTTAGAATTTCGCCAAAGTTAATCATGTCGAATTCTAACCATATGCCCATTCCAGAATTTGATGGGAATGATTATGATTATTGGTGCATTAAGATGCCGACCTTTTTGATTGGAAAAGATTTGTGGGAGATTATTGAATCAGGTTATGAAGAGCCAACTGACTGGAATGCCCTTACAGCCAATGAAAGAATAGCAAGAAAGGAAGCAAGGAAAAAGAATGCTCAAGCTTTGTTTCACATTCAGATAGCTCTTGATAAGAGCTTATTTCCAAGAATATCAGGAGCAACAACTGCCAAAGATGCCTGGAAGACTCTACAAGAAGCTTACTAGGGTATTGATCAAGTTAAAGTGGTCAAGCTTCAGACATTGAAGCGAGAGTCTGAGAATTTGAAGATGCAAGAAGCTGAAAGTATAAGTGATTATTGTGTCAGAGTCAAAGATGTAGTCAATAAAATGGCTACACTTGGAGAAATTGTAAGCAATGAAGTTTTGATTAAAAAGGTGTTGAGATCTTTGACACCCAGATGGAATCATGTAGCAATAATCATAGAAGAAAGCAAGGATTTGACAAAACTACAGTTTGATCAACTGGTTGGATCCCTGATGTCTCATGAAGAAAGATTGAAAGATTCTTTTGAAGGTGTAGAGAAAGCATTTTCCTCTAAATTGCTAATCACAAAAAATGAAGATGCAAGCAACAGTAGTGCCAAAATCAATCAAAGCCAAGGTAAAGGGCAAAGCCAAAATTCTTCAAGAGGCAGAGGAAGAGGTGGCTCAAGAGGAAGTGGTGGTTTCAGAGGAAGAGGTAGAGGCAGATTTGATAAGAGAAATGTTCAATGTTACCACTGTAATAGGTATGGCCACTTTGAAAGAGAATGCAGATTGAAAGAAGGTAAAAGTGCTAACTATGCTCAAGAAAGTAGTGACAATCCTCTTGATCACTTATTTTTATCTTATGCCAAGGGTGAAAATACTAGTAAAGATGTTTGGTACCTAGATTCTGGATGCTCTAACCATATGACAGGGAATGAGAAGTTGTTCTCAACAAAGGATGGAAGTTTCAAATCCCAGGTCATGTGTATGCAGTTGTTGCAAAAGAGAACAATGAAGAAGGAACAAATTACTATTTGTGTCGTTGTGTTGAGCCTAAAAGAAAATTGACAACCACAATCATTGATGGAGAGGGTATTGAGTACCCAATAGGGTCTGTTGTCATGACAGGAACATGCTTTCGGAGATACCCTATCAAGAATTCTGATGTTTGGTTGTTTTAGGACTTTGAAACACACAGACATATTCTTCATTTCTCTAACCTTGTTGTTGCAACAAATATTCATTTGATGAAGTATCGTGGTAGACCTCATAACAAGATTTTATGGAAAGTTCATGAATCTGACCACGAGGCAATACTTGACACAATACAAGTTAGAGCCGATTCTAAAGGCTCACTTGATTGATTCTACGGTTCAGAGTAGAATGATTTTGAGAATTTTGTATAAATCGTTGACGAATTGTTTTATATTCATTTTTTGTATATATAAATGCCCATGAGCTGATTTTTACATATGTACATGCCAAATTTTGTATATTAAAATGGCGATGAGCTGAATCGCACATATTGTAATGCCAAATTTTGTATAAAAGCCCATGAGATGATTTGTATATTAAAATGGCGATGAGCTGAATCGCATTTATTGTAATGCCAAATTTTGTATAAAATCCCATGAGATTATTTGTAAGACAATTTTTTGTATAATCAAATAGCCAAGAGCAGATTTGAATAATATGTGACAATGTTTTGTGACTATTTTGTGTGTCAATGTTTTGTGACTATGTTTTGAGTATATGTGATGTGTCCCTAGTCAATCATGAGCATTCTTGATTCTTGTATAATCATGGATAATTATTTGAGTCATTATCGGGTCATAGGGGTGATAGATTAAGACTCATACAATCTAAGAAAAAATTGTCATTGTTGTCAAAAAAATTGTCAAAAAAGTTGTCAAGCAACTTCTACATTGCGTCGATAGGGTATGACTCTCGACGTTCTGGTGCTTTGGGATGCACAACAGGGGCATGCCTAGCATAAAAATGCCCACCCGGACACGCTCGCGATGTCGGTTTGTGCACACGAGGAACAAAATCAATTCTATCCAATCTTGCAACTTTTCCTTGCAAGCAACTGACAGTTTTTTGAGCAGGCGAAAAAATGCTACTAATTGAAAATGGCTTCGATTCATCAAAAAATGAGATAGGCCATTGTAGAGGATCCTCACGCGACCCCACGGGATCAAACAGATCGACTGTATGAGAAGTGGATTGGAAGAAATAGTCCATCAAATTTTGACAATTTTTTGGACTCAGGGCACTTGAGAGATCTCACTGGTAGGGTATGACTCTCGACGTTCTAGTGCTTTGGGATGCATGATAGGGGCATGCCTAGCGTAAACATGCCCACCCAGACGCACTCGCGATGTCGGTTTGTGCACACGAGGAACAAAATCAATTCTAGCCAATCTTGCAACTTTTCCTTGCAAGCAACCGACGATTTTTTGAGCAGGCGAAAAAATGCTACTAATTGAAAATGGCTTCGAGTCATCAAAAAATGAGATAGGCCATTGTAGAGGATCCTCACGCGACCCCACGGGATCAAACATATCGACTGTATGAGAAGTGGATTGGAAGAAACAGTCCATCAAATTTTGACAATTTTTTGGACTCAGGGCACTTGAGAGATCTCACCGGTAGGGTATGACTCTCGATGTTCTGGTGCTTTGGGATGCATGATAGGGGCATGCCTAGCGTAAACATGCCCACCCAGATGTGCTCGCGACGTCGGTTTGTGCACATGAGGAACAAAATCAATTCTAGCCAATCTTGCAACTTTTCCTTGCAAGCAACTAACGATTTTTTGAGCAGGCGAAAAAATGCTACTAATTGAAAATGGCTTCGAGTCATCGAAAAATGAGATAGGCCATTGTAGAGGATCCTCACGTGACCCCACGGGATCAAACAGATCGACCGTATGAGATGTGGATTGGAAGAAATAGTCCGTCAAATTTTGACAATTTTTTGGACTCAGGGCACTTGAGAGATCTCACCAGTAGGGTATGAATCTCGATGTTCTGGTGCTTTGGGATGCATGACAGGGGTATGCCTAGCGTAAACATGCCCACCCAGATGCGCTCGCGATGTCGGTTTGTGCACACGAGGAACAAAATCAATTCTAGCCAATCTTGCAACTTTTCCTTGCAAGCAACTGACGGTTTTTTGAGTAGGCGAAAAAATGCTACTAATTGAAAATGGCTTTGAGTCATCAAAAACTGAGATAGGCCATTGTAGATGAGCCTCACGCGACCCCACGGGATCAAACAGATCAACCGTATGAGTCGTGGATTGGAAGAAACAATCTATCAAATTTTGACAATTTTTTGGACTCAAGGCACTTGAGAGATCTCACCGGTAGGGTATGACTATCGACGTTCTGGTGCTTTGGGATGCACAACAGGGGCATGCCTAGTGCAAAAATGCCCACCTGGACGTGCTCGCGATGTCGGTTTGTGCACATGAGGAACATAATCAATTCTAGCCAATCTTGCAACTTTTCCTTGCAAGCAACTGACGGTTTTTTGAGCAAGCGAAAAAATGCTACTAATTGAAAATGGCTTCGAGTCGTCGAAAACCGAGATAGGCCATTGTAGATGAGCCTCACGCAACCCATGGGAGCAAACAGATCGACCGTATGTGTCATGGATTGGAAGAAACAGTCCGTCAAATTTTGATAATTTTTTGGACTCAGGGCACTTGAGAGATCTCATCGGTAGGGTATGACTCTCAATGTTCTGGTGCTTTGGGATGCATGAAAGGGGCATGCCTAGTGTAAACATGCCCACCTGGATGCGCTCGCGACATCGGTTTGTGCACACGAGGAATAAAATTTGACAATTGCGAGCGTGAGGGTGCTCTCGCACCAAACACATTGTTGTTTAAATTCATATTGTCGATTTTTGTTGTTTATATTCATATTGTTAATTACATATGTAAATATTCATTTAAATTTATAAAAGGGCAGCCACCAAATACAACAAATACACAATAATGAACTGAATACAAGGAGTTTTGTACAATTAATTCAACATTTTAGAAATTTTATCAAATCATATTCCATGATTGCAATGCTTTATATCATATATTTTTGTTGTTTATATTCATATTGTTGATTACATATACAAATATTCATTTAAATTTATAAAAGGACAACCACAAAATACAACGAATACAAAATAATGAACTCATTACACATTTATTGGATTGAATATCGATATTTATATATATAAAAAAGGCATGTCTACCAAGTCAATACAAGTATTACAAAAGTGTGGCATATGCCATGTCCAAATCGATATACAATAAAAATGTAGAATATATCTACATGTATTGGTCATTATATGACCAAAACTAACACTATATGATCCTAAACTTCTAGTGGATCATCAAAATCAAGCCTCTTCGACGCAGTACGCGGCTTTGTAGATGGCTGCAAAACCACAATTAAAAAGCCAAGTTAGAATTCTTTTGTAGAAAATAGTTCACAATTGACATCATAACTATGCATTTAACTTTAATTCCTTTGCAATTGAAATGTAGATTACCTCATCGACTGATCCAAGAGCTAATGTCTTCGCTCTCCTCTCCTTGTCACTCTTAGGAGTTTTCTTGAAGACATACATAAATGGATCCACGTTATGGCTGTACCGCGAAGGAGTCTATTGTAGATTAAATGTACAATTAATACAATGTACTAACATAAATATATCAAAAACACTTAAAAGCTATAATATAGAGAACAATGACATACCTGTGCCTTAGATGCTTCTCCAATGGACTTAGGATGGCTCACCATCGATGTAGAAATGGTCGCTATTACCTATACAAAAAATGTACAAAGATTAAATACAATTAATATAATGATAAGTATTGAAGGTTGAAAACAATTAATTTTACATATCAAACAAAAGTGTACCGGATCCTGATATGCTTCTCCAGTACAAGGAGGAGGGTTCTCCATTGACGAAATAGGTATGGATATTTGCTGTATGAAAAAAATATAAGATTATAATATATCACAAGTTCACATGTACGCGTGCATATAATCATGAAATCAAGAAAATAAAGTAGAGATGCATACCTCCGCCATCTCTTGATTCACGGGAAAATCAGGTGCATTCAACATATCCACAAAGCTCAATGGCCGCTGTACATGTAAAATAGACAAAAAACACTAATCAATCTACAAACCCCAACTAATACTTGATTTCAAAATTTTCAAACAATTGTACAACTAAAAATGTGTTCAATTACCTTCTTCACACATTTTGGCGTCTTTGAGATATTCTTTTTCTTCGGACGAGCCCTAGACGAGGAGGGGGTGCCCTAAAAACAGAAAATTAACATGAGATATTAGTACAGATAATAAATTAAACATAATTTTAAAAATCTAAAATGAAATGACTTGCATATTCCATCAAAACAATACATAAAAAGAGTTGTACAAAATATGATACCGCATAGCCTTGTAGGCCAAAATCGATCGCCGACAGCGTGATGTCATCAATCTGGGACATTTCATCCCTTGTCAACACCTACAAACTAGAAATTGGACCAAGCATTAAAGATAGTTAGTATATCTTGTATTTTTTTGAATTCAAACTGTACTATTCTATTTTAACATGTTACAAAATTTATACCTCAGGCGTCAAAGTTGCAACTGTGGTAACTGGGGGAGGTGTATGGGATACCGCTGCTGCATCCTGAAATGCATATTATTTGTCTCAATTTAAATCAATGTATAAATGAAAATTCATTTATGTAGTTACAAAATTAAAGTGACAGATAAATAAAATGTTATGAATTCAAATCAACACACCTGTGTCTGTGGCTCATGGGCAAACACCATGTCCATCAACTCATCTGTTAGCACGACATCCTCAACCATGTGAGCCTGACATCTACAACTGCAAATCGTGCATAGATGATATGAGTATCCATCTGCACCAGCTGCATCATCTATCCCCGAGCAGTTGACACACATATGCTCGATGGGCTCTTTGTCACCCTCTAACAGCTCATCATCCAATACAATAGGGTGTGCTAATGATGTCCCATGCTGGATGATGGCACCAGTCAATGTTGTGGCCGCCTGAAGAGTCTGTAGCTCCATTGACTCTTTCAGCTCTAATGGGACAGCCTGATGTACCTTGGGTTTGGGTGCTAGGGGGCGGCGACTTTTCGCAACTAATTGCCTACGGGCTCTAGGTCTATCTTGGGCAGAGCCACCACCTCTACCATGAAACTCTCTCATGTCAAAATAATTTGGGCACACATTGAGCACAAACTCACAATATATTTTTCTCAAAAAATATAATGGCACCTCATAATTATTACAAGGTGGATCATTAAAGACCATCCACCACCTTTGCCAAAAAAGATTCTTCATCTGCACATTGGTACACCAATGTATGGGAAACCTCTTTGCATTAGGAGGTAATGACTGACTAGTTTTGGGGTCAACAAAAAGGGCACATATTTGTTGTTTAGAAATATTTTTGTTTTTAACTCCATTGTATGATAGCCCATTGGCATAGAATTGACGACACCTATCCCTAAAGCTTCCCCATTTGGTAATTTCAGTGGAAACAGCTATGTCACCACTAGCTAATGTTTCTAGGCTAGTGGCGAGGGATTGATGATGGTCAAGTTCAGAAGTTTTCAATTTTACAATCAGTCTATTGATTTTGGATGTATTTTGCCCTAACTGATTAATTAATTCTTCCTATGTTTCGGCTGTGCGGTCAAAAGGAGGAATTGGGGGTTATTCTTGTGTGTTTTCAGGAGGTGCATTTGGTTGTTCTTGTGGGTTTTCAAGAGGTGCATTTGGTTGTTCTTGTTCTGGATTAGAAGAATCTGGTTTTTGAAACAAGAAATGAAAAAATCTAATCAAAATTAATGAAATTAAATTCAAAATGTAAAACAAATTGCATAAACTAGAAAGAAAGACAAAAAAAAAAAAAAAAACTAACCTTGATCCATAGCCTGAGGACAAATTTCGCACCCCGTTTGTGGTTTAGCTTTAAAAATGGGAAAAAAAGAAAGTAAAAAATGCTCTTTTCGGGTAAATGAGGACCCAGTTTTTTTAAAAACTTTTTTCATCAGGCACCGCGTACGTGGTTTTACTAGGATTATTAGCATGTACGCGCTCATTTTCCTATAAGCAGCACGTACGTGCTAATTTTCCTAGGCGTAGCGCGTACGCGCTTAGTTTCCTAAGCTTAGTGCGTATGCGCTACCTTTTCTAGGTTCGGGAAGAACAAACCTAAGCACGTATGCGGGAATTTGAAATTTTAAAACCACATACACGCTGCCTATTTTTCCAAGTTTATTTTCGGTGGTGTCCACTTTTTTGACCACCATCTTTGTGCACACGCCCTATTATATAATATATAATATAATATAATATTGTATTATATAATACATATTATATAATATATAATATTATATTATATTATATATTATATAATACATATAATATAATACGTATTATATAATATATTATTATATTATAATATAATATAATATAATATAATATAATAATGTATTATATAATATATTATTATATTATAATATAATATTATATAATATAATAGATTATTATATTATATAATATATTATTACATTATATATATTATATTAATATAATAATATATTATATATTATATATTATATAATATGTAATATGTAATATATTTTTTAAATTAAAATTACAAATAAAAATCGGATATCCGATTTCCATAGGTAAATTACCAGGCCAAGGTGTACTGACACCCAGGCCAAGCAAAAAGTCAACACGGATTTTCACATTTTTAGGCGAGTGAAGAAGGCTATTTTTTTCACATCGCCACTTTTTAGCCCCCCTTGATCCTGCACTAACCCAAGCAATAGAGATAGGCAAACCAATTTCAAAGGAGATCAAAAGCTTTGAGGCAATCCGACATAAGTTATTGTGCATCCATCAAGAACAAGAGGTATTTACAAAAGCTTATTTTGAACCCTAAAATTCTCAAAATGGCATCTTCTTCTTCTTTTGATACTCCATTTGTAGTAGAAGTTTCCAAGAGATAAAGGCCACAATTTAAGAAGCACCCATTTAAGTCTGTAGAAGATTATCCAAAAGTTGCCTTCTCATCCGTGCCCTATGGTGTTTTGCATGTGGATGATGTAAGAGCTTATATTCACTACAATATTGAAGAAACTGGTAATGAGGCAATCCTTGCACTATATAACAAGCCAAAGATAAGGATGGGAACCCAAAACCGAAATATGCTCAATTGCAGAAGAAGGGTTTCATGTAGTTCTTGCATTTCCCCATGTTCGATGAGGATAAATGGGCGAGGTACATCCTAAGCCATGTACATGATTAATTTATCTGGTTAGACAAGCCATACAAAATCACGAAGCAAGCCATCCATGTAGTCACCTGTCTGCATCAAACCGGTGGGAAGCCAAATTTGATAAAGGCATCAAACGCTACTGTGACAAAGGTAACCGGTGCACAATTTGATAGTAGGTCCATGACTATTGATGATATCCAAGAGCATGATGTGAGATTTGCATCCATGATCATTGGCTATAAGGTCTACCAATCTAGCAAACTTAATTCTATCTTTGGTACAACAATTTATGCAGCCTATCAAATGGTAAAAGAAGATGCATAGTATGATCTTTGTTCAATCCTTCTTGAAGAGATTCTCAGTAATCTGAAGGAGATTAAATCAGATAAGAAGAATGTATTAAAATTTGGTTCTTTGATCATTTGTCTTGCACTATATTTCATGAATGAGATTCTCGAAATAGGGAGAGTTCAATGGGCTTTTGTCTAACCAGTGTCCACTCAAATCAAGCAAGGCATATAGAGATTGGGAAATAGGGAGACTCAGACTGCTGCCCTATGGAGCTTTTTCAAAATCTCCCAAGGAAAAATGAAGGATAGGAAAAGGATTCCTAAGAAAGTGGTGGAGAAATATGAAAAGACTATCTGCTTCATGATCGACAAAGACCAATGTCACATGGAAGTTGTGGAGCCCAGGATAGTTTGGATTTCACCAATGGGATGAGGTTGATGTATCGACACTTGAGGTCTATGCTCAAAACCTCTTGACTAAACCGGTGGATCCCAAAGAACCTAGGTTTGGCACCTTCAAGGAGAAATATATGGAGTTGCACAAGAAGTTCACCGAGCCTGCAAGAAAGATAAAAGTGTCTAAAATGGCTGAAGAAGTGGCTGTGCCGTTGGGATTCACCAAAGAGGTAGTTAAGCAAGAAAGGGAGAAGCATTCTTAGCTGGAAGCTAAGGATGAATCCAAGAAGCCTAAGGCTAAACCGGTTCCCTCCAAAGAAAAACTGAAGGAGACCAAGTCTATCTCTACTTCGATAATACCATCAACAGGATAGAGCTCGTCCAGAAAGGGAGTTTTGAAGAAAAAGGAGAAGCCCAAACAAATATATGTTGTTGTATCTCTAGTGGCATCTGAGACTAAATCAGATGAAGAAGTAGGACAGGCAAAAAAGAAAGGAAAATTTGAAGGGTAGTGAGGAAACCACAATCCGGTGGTGTAGACCAGAGCAAGAAGGCTAAGTTAGAACCTACAACTTGATGATGATCTTGAAACTAGTAATTTGCAAGGTAAATATACATTTGTTCCTCCAATGACAATAGATGAATTGATTGACGAGATAATTGTTGATGGAAATTTGAAGAACATTGGAGCATACTATGAAAATCTAGTTGAGGGAGATCAAAGAAAACTTGAGGAAGCTGTTATTTTGTACTTACACAACTTTAGTAAAACTTTGATTGAATTGGAGAGTAGCATCCCTAAGAATCTGTATAATATTATTATCATCTAGAAGTAAACATGGATCATCTCCATGAATGATGTAGTCAACTTTTTTTTATGTCAAATTTGAACCTATTTGTAAACCCTAAACAAATCCAACTGCTAAACTCTAGATCTACAAGCTAATTCAACACACCATCAATAAGGATCTACAAATGCATGCAAATACCATTGAAATAAGAAAAGCTATACCTTCACATGTAAGAGAGGTTTGTCTCCATTTTTCTCCTATCCTCCATGATCTTGTATTTGGTGACTTGGGTGCTCTTAGATTTGTGTTGGACTTTCACAAGATCTTACAGAAGAATGGATGTGGTTGTGATGATGTATTATTGGAGTGATTTTGGCAGAGTTTGAGTATGCTCAAGATATGTTCTATGAAAAATGTGAGGAGGAAGCCTTTTTTATAGATATCATCCTAAAACTGGAGGGTTTGTATTAAGAAGTTAAAAGATGAATGGCTAGGATCTCATAGATGAAAGAGAATCAATAGGATTGAGGTTAGATAAAGATGGAGGGGGGAGATTAAGAAGTGTGTTGACTTTGGAGGAAACACAAAGTTAATGGAAATATGGTTGGTACTTGTCACATGTCTACAAGTTTATATTTTGATCAATGTGAACAAGTTGGAGGGCTAGGATTAATAATAAAAAAGGTAATAAATTAATTAATTAAATAAAAGAATTTATCTAATTAATAGAGGAAAGGGCTAGATAAATAAAATAAATAAAATATTTAAATTTAATTTAGGATGGAGGTGGGATCTAAATAAAATTAGGAAGAAAAAGTTTAGTGAATCGATTAAATAAATAAAAAATATTTATTTAATTAATAGAAGACACTCAGATAAAACAATTAAATAAATAATAAATATTTATTTGATCAAAGGATAATTTTAGGTGTCTACAAACGTTATACTCGTTGAAGAATTTGTTCATAAACTCTTAATTTATTGCATAAGGAACATCTGCAATAAGCTCCAATGATGCAACTATGCCAAGGTAGTCGACCTTTAAGGAACGTGATTATTCACCAATGAATCAACCCTTATAAAAAATAACACTAGGATAATGAATGAATAAAATGCAATCAAAATTGATCCCTAATGATGTTCAAAGCAGGACGAGATTAAGCTCAATTGATTGCCAAATTTTACTTAAATGTGCTACTTATACATTGGTCATTGCATGAACGACAACCTTGTGAAAAATGAAATAGAGGGAAAAGTGAAAGGAATAAACTCTGTCAATGGGTTGTTAGTCTATTGGTCAACTTGAATTGTTAGCCTAAGGCATGTACTTTCATATCACGTAGCTAAATGATTCTGTGGGTTTGATATAAAACCCTCCAATAACAAAATATATATTTTTTCACTTACACATTAATGACTATTTTTTTTAACTAGCCATAACAAAGAAATAGTTATGGCTAATTAAAAACATGCATGATGTCTTTTAAAAAAACCTAAGGATGTTAGATACATAATTACTTAGATAATGACTTAGAAGTTAATTCTACTCTATTCTACTTTTTGACCCGTGCACGCATAAAAAATCCCACCAAATCCCACCGTGTTGTTGTAACTACGTAGATGTCAAAACAATAGCTATAAGCATTTAAGTTGCATAAAAAGAAAACAATTATTTTTTGTCAAAATCTGATATACCATTTAAGAGCTTAGTGTACGTGAAACTTTTAGCTATAACAACTACCTGTACTTTTTTTGTAAGCATTTACAATTACATATGAAAAAACCAAAAACATTTGTCAAAATCCCATATAGATTTAGAAACTTAAAAAAAATAAGAGTGGATTGACAATTGTGATAGAGGAAAAAAATTTGATAAAAATGGTCCCGCTTGTGATGGAGAAAGAAAAAAAAAAATAATAAAATTGATCCCGCTTGCCGTGACTCTCACTCAATCTTAATCGGTAGTCATTGAACATGACAAAATGAAATGTGTTAAAATATCTTTTTAAAAGAAATTGCCGGCCAAGCCAAAAGATAAATAAGTTGCCGGCCACTAAATCAATACACAACTTCATTCAACATAATAAGAAGTTAGCACAGAAAACTTCAACGTGACAAGAACTTGACATGACTGGGCAAACAAAAAAATTAACGAAAGTAGCATCAAAACCTTGGATTCCTTCGCATTTTCTGCGAAGCTCTTTTGTTGGACTGTTATTTTTTTCTATCCTAATTATTTTTTAAGGTTTGCTCAATTTAAAAACAAAATTAGGGCCGCTTCACTTCGAAATTTACAATTTCGAAGCGGACATTCCTTCCAATCAAACAGTTTCATATACGTACACCTCGACGTGCTTCAGAAGTGGACATGCCTTCCAATTAACCAGTTTCATATACGTACACCTTGACGTCCTTCAGAAGACGACATGCCTTCCAATCAAACAATAACTTAACGTGCTTCAGAAACGATCATGCCTTCCAATCTTGACTTAAATAGTGGTTTATCTCTTCTATCATGTTATATGAGTTTGGGTTCTGTACCTATTCTCTCTGCCATTCTTTTCAGTTGCCTCTCTTAACATGGAAGAGTTCAAGATGGAAGAATACATCCCTCCCTCAATCAAAATTCTTTTCCAAGGTGATAAGGAATATCATGTGTTTCTGAGTTTCAAGGGAGAAGATGTCAGAAAGAATCTGGTTGATCATCTACACGAAGCTCTCACTGCCGCCGGACTGCATGTCTTTTTAGACACCCACAAATTGGAAAAGGGAGATAAGATTTGGTCGAGCTTGGAAAGGGCAATAAGGAGCAGTGCCATACACATTCCTATATTTTCTAGAGGCTATGCAGACTCTGCATGGTGTCTCAGGGAGGCCGCAACAATGGTGAACACCCAAGGCTTGATCATTCCTCTGTTTTATGATGTAGAACCAACTCACGTTAGGTATCCTGTGAAGGACTCCAGTCAGTACCAGCAAGCATTTCTAAAACATTATGACCATCCAGATCGGTACCAAAGAGGAGAGATTGAGAGATGGAAGGTTGCCCTTCACCAGATCTGTTCTCACTCAGGTTGGTCCATGGATATAACTGGAGGGTAAGTAAACAAGCTGACTTGACTTTTATTTTTATTTTTGCATAATAGTGAGCAAAGCAAGTTATAATATAAATTTAACTGGCCAATGACATGATATTAATCTGGCTGGAGACACTCTAGTAAAAAGGAGACACCCATGATTAACCGAATACATTATAGTAAAAATATCTGATAGAATAAGCTATTTAAGCTTTAAATAGTTAAAATTGATCTATGCTCAATTCATAATCAATAGGGGTTACGCAAATATATAATATATGGATGTACATATAAACCATATTTTTAGTGGATTGGGAAATAAATGTATGCCCCTTGCTTTGAGATCTTATATTTATTTAGAAATCTTTACCTTTTGCAAATACATTGAGAAATTATATAGTTGTTTGTACATCCTTTAAAGCTATATGCACATTCTAGATTTTCAAGTTACATTTGAAGTATGAAATTATAAAGGGTTTTATAATTAGGGACATAAATATGACCTCACCTTTGTATGTTTTAATGTACTAATATATTTGTTTAGAGTTCTATGGTTTCAAAGATTGAGAAGTCATCCTAAATGATATTTAATTACAGCCCCTTTAGTTTATACTTATTATCCTACAAAGTTTCTAGGAATACACCCCTTAGCATAAGTAGAGTCAAAACATTACAATAGTTTTATGTTCTTGTTAGTTAGCCAAAGAATATTGAGGAATTCCTTCCCATTCAGAGGGTAATGAAGCTATGGCCCTCTCTCAATCAATAGAAAATCTAAAAATAAGATTACCAATTCTGAAATATGTATGTGATTGGACATTCAACTAAAATAGAAAATTGATCAAACCATAGAGACATCAAATTTACATGGAGAAACCCTTTCGAGAAAAACCTCCACACTTGAAAGAGACTAAATTATTAATCTTCACAACGAGACATACAACAAAATACTTCACTACTCTTCACTAGTCGAAAAATACTATATAACCTATAAGAATCCACATAACACTACCATTTCATGGCTTCAATATATAGCAAAGTAAGATCTAGGGTAAACCACTTGCAAAACCCAATGCCTAGGATAATTGACAACTTATAAACATGTTAATAAAATAAAATATTTCGCATTGCCTTGACATGAATTCCTAACCCATAGCCACTCAATTCTTAGATGCTTTGTAACTCCTTGATTACTCTTCGAATTACCCAATGGACAACCTTTCACCTAGCAAACTTGTGTTAGCATATAATTTATTTATTATTAAATTGTTATAAAATAGCTATGGGTTGGTTATTCTTTTTACAGTTTAGCCAATATATATGCTTTTACTAATCATGGAATGAATCAATCAAGCATAATATTCCACAAATGGTATCAAAGTTTTGTGGATTGGGATAAGATTATGATATGTGATGAGACATCCTCTATATATTTATCCCTTGTGTGTTATCCTTCACTGTTGCATCTAATTTTTGGTCTTACAAAGCTGTGGGAAAATTATAAAGCCTCAAATTTCTCATGAGTAGGATCCTAGTGTTTTTATCAAATTGATGAAAGTTTTAGATGATCAAACCCATGGTGTAGCAAACATGTAATGCATCATATGAAACATTTCCAACAACACCTATAACTCTCTTGTGGAGGAAAAAAATGGATGAGTTTTGTTTCTTTCTTTTCTCAACTTGATAATCATTGAGATGAGTTATGAAATTTTGAATTTTTTATTGTGTTGTTTTTGGATTACATCGTGTCAGATTTTTTGGCATTGACATTTAAAAACATACTCCATGATCCATCATAAGAATGTAATTTTTTAATGGTTGGATCTGTGATATCTCCATGTGATGCAGTATAGGAGATCAAGAAAAGAACATTGATAAGATTCAATCTAGTAAAATTAGAACATAACTCTTTGATCTAGATCACCATTTATGTGTATTAGATGTTAAGAATGGGTTGAATTTCGGTCAATGATGAAACACCATGATTTAAAGGTATATGCGCTAAATAAACTATTGGGTGCTAAGTTGGGTGCCATATTTTATTTGGATTAGTTGTTGATGGGAATTGATTGTTAATGTTGCTTTCACATGGTGGACATTAAATTAGATAGTGGTTTGTGGATTGAAGATTCAACATTGGTATAAGGCACATGTAAAGGAAACTGACATGGCAATTTCTAAACATATGGATCTTACAAAGGATGATATGAGTAAGTTTTAGGGAAAAATTCACAAAATAGGAAAGGACATAGATATATTTCATAAATTTACTAAAAGTGGTACCAATACAAAAGGATATAACAAGAAAATATAGAATCATATGCAACACAAAAATATGTTTAATAAATTTTGGCAATAACATAATATGGCAATCAAATAGAATCTATCAATTGGTGAACACGTGATCATATTAAACAAAGGCTATACATGATGCCCCAATGTTTTCTCCAATGGTGAAGTAACACAAGCTATAACCTATTAAAAAAAATCATGCAAGCATAAAAACATGTCATTTAACATATAAACATGTTAGTACTAACATATAAAGACATTGTAGATAAACATATCCACTAATATATGATTGCGAGGGTATGTTAGATATGCAAGGGATAAGGTGACCTAATGTTAAAGGTATAGTAACATGAACAATCTATATAGGTGGAAAATAGAAATAGATAATGAGATAAAGAGTCTAGATAGAGAGAATATAATGTCATAGCAACACAATACTACTATGACATGTAATTGAGATCCATTTAAAGTGTGCACCAATACCAAAGGATATAACAAGAAAATACAGAATCATATGCAACACAAAAATATGTTCAATAAATTTTGGCAATAACATAATGTGGCAATCAAATAAAATCTATCAATTGGTGAACACATGATCATATTAAACAAATGCTATACATGATGCCCCAATGTTTTCTCCAATGGTGAAGTAACACAAGCTATAACCTATTAAAAAAAATCATGCAAGCATAAAAACATGTCATTTAACATATAAACATGTTAGTACTAACATATAAAGACATTGTAGATAAACATATCCACTAATATATGATTGTGAGGGTATGTTAGATATGCAAGGGATAAGGTGACCTAATGTTAAAGGTATAGTAACATGAACAATCTATATAGGTGGAAAATAGAAATAGATAATGAGATAAAGAGTCTAGATAGAGAGAATATAATGTCATAGCAACACAATACTACTGTGACATGTAATTGAGATCCATTTAAAGTGTACACCAACTAATTGAAATATTTATACTACTTGTAAGTCTTCAATAGTAATAAAGGACAATTTTAAATAATCTAAACTAATAATTAGTATATCTTTCTAAAAATCTATTTAGAATAAATTTAACTTCATTCGTTCTAAAAGAAAATAACTTGATTTAATTCTAGACAAGTTGAGTTTATTCAAAATAGAGAAACCAATCTTATTATTTTGGATAAAATGAACTTAAATTATTCATGTCGATATTGAAACTATGCGAAATTAAATTAACTTAGTCCAAATAAACTAGAATAGTTTGGAATAAATGGGACTAATCATATTATTTCAATTATACTAAAATTATATTACTTATGTAGATATAGAAAATCTATGATATTTAATTAAGTAAAAAAAAACTGTGAAATTACAATAACTTGATCTAAATAAATTAGATCAATGTTATAATTTCAAATAATAATTAAATCACATGTGTAGCTATAGAAAATATATGAAATTAAATTAACAAATTTGAATGTGAAATTATGTAAATTTATTTAAAATAAACTACATTCAAATAAGTGAATTAATTTTAAGAAGTATTTGATATAAAATGAACTAATTCAAAATATATTGTTTCCATTCATTTTGTTTAAGTATGATAAAGAGGGCTTTGCCAAGGTCCACACCCATAATCTAATTCATATAATAAGGTAGGTTCTACCTGGGCAATACTTGGGTGGATTCCAAAGATTAAAAATGATGTTTAAGATGTAAAGAATTATATCACTTAAATGTTATTTTTTTTTTCCATTTTAATCAAACAAGTGTCTTAAAATCTACAAATTAGTTGTGTTCTAACTCTATCTCAAATTTACTTTTGTAGATTTTATAAATAATTCTTATGATGCATGAAATTGATTCAAGAGATTAAAAAATGATTGTTAAGATGCATGAAACAAATTCACCATTATGTTAGAATTTTAAGGTCTAATTAGATAAGTATTTCAAAATCTATAGGCTATTTATATTTTACTTTGGTTCAAATCTAAATTTTTAGACTTGATCTTCTTATTTGAATTTTAGCTCATATTCATGTGAAGGAGTGAAAATTTTACTTGATTTTTTTATTTTGACACCTCAATTCAATAACAATTAGTGATGTTGTAAAAACCTTTGAAGAATGTATTTTATTGTGAGTTCGTTACAGCCCTGGATGTACCAATTCAACAAATTTCGAGAACAATGGTTGAATATAATGCTTTGATAATGCTACTAGGATATTCTCGTAAAATCTGTTTAATGATTCATAGGCCATTCTTGTAAATTTAAATAAATAAATAAATGTATTTAAAAATAATAACATAACACACATATCAATAGAAACATAAATCAGATCTATTCATAATAGTTAGTAAAAATTATTGTAAAAGGGGTTAGCAAGATCTAAATTTCACTTTTAAATTTTAAAAGTTTAAGGATCAAATATATGAAATGAATGAAAGATTTGGGTGAATTTTATCTAAACCAAAATGATAAATAATAGGTTTTTAAATTAGAAAAAATCTCTAAACATGAATAATAATAGCATGAAACAAATTCATGTAAGAATATAATGTATCATTTAGAAATGTATTATCACATTAAAAATATTTAAAACCAAAGAAGACAAATATAAAAATGCTTAAACTATTACTACTATTTACCTTAGATAATATATATGTTTTAATAAATTTATTATGACTAATATAAATGTATTAACCCAAATAATTATTAAATGTTACTTTTATGTTGGAGGCATATTACACTCACATAATGGATGCAAACATGTCTGTCAATAAAAAATAATAGAAGTATTTAATTTGATGTGTTTGTGACACTTAAATGCATGAAAAATAGAATCAATTTTTTTTTTTTTCTCCTCACAACTACCAAGTTTAATTTATCAATCACTTATGTCCATCTCCATCATCCATTTAGTTAACTTTGAAATTATCTCAATCTAATATTATAATAGTAAAAATTAAAATATAATAATATAATAATATCTTAATAGTATTTTAATATTAATTACAATATAAGAATATAATAGTTTTTAAATTGAAATAATGTACAAATATATGTCTCTAGTTTTTAACATTAATTTGTATATATAGGATAATATATTATTGTAGAGGACGAGATTTGTCACCTTCAAGGTGATGAACCTCAAGGGACAAACCTACCTTCTCTCCACCTCACTTATATTAGCGCTAAAGGTGAGCTAGGGGATGAAAATGTAAAACTAGGCTAACAAAGTACAAATGAGACTCCCAAACGACTCTATCAAGTCTTTGTCTTCAAGATGAGTGTGCAGAACTAAGACACAAGTGTGGCGTGTTGTCATCTAGTAAGGACAAAGTACAAAGGCCATACGAGAGTGACAAATGCGATTACACTATTAAGTAAATGATATAAATGATAAACTAAGCTTAAGAATACAAAATGCGTGACACTAAAATGAAGTGAGAGAAGGATAGGAAAAGCTCACAACCGGTAGATGATTGAAGCCTCCAACAAGACGAGTTCTCCCCTTTGATCACAAACCTGCACACAAGCATGAAGAGAAAATGTTGGGGGTTGTGTTTAGAGGCCTGTCTCAGTTAGACCTCCGTTTTGGTGTTTCCACCTCCACAGACAATTCAGATGATAGCAACGATGGGAAATAAAAATAATAGAGATAGGAAAATGAACGATTAATACAATGGATAAATTAAAATGAGAGATTATAGATATGCAAATGAATTAAGAGAAGGTAGTAAATTCCCCTCCAACACTTGTGAAGGCGACACCATAGGTTCTCCAAGAAACTGCAACAATAGTGGTCTTCAAATGTTGGAAAACATGTGTATGATAAGGATAATGGACACCAAGTTACTTCCCAAGAATAATTGAGAATCCTTCCCAACTACAAGAATGCATGAGATATAGCCTCAAAAACGAATCCCAACATAGGTGGTCGTGAACAGAGGCGTTACAAACTCTTTTGGGCACAGGCGTAATGCTCAAACCGCTACTTGCGGGCTGACAGATTTGTGGGACACAAGTGCAACACATGGAGGTCTCTGCGGCATGCTAGAGTCCCATGCTTAATTGGTTTGGTTGCTAGAAGCCAAGTTGCAGCTGACAAAGCAATCCATGTGAACAAAAAGACAAATATGACAATGCATGATCTCCATTAACTTGAAGCAAAGATACTTATATGATGCGAAATTACGCGAAATATAATTTACAACATTACAATTACAATTATCTTGAATATATATGTGATAATATTTTGTTATTTTCCAACTTTTCTCTTCGAATGTGTTTTCAACCTTTGCTACCTTTGTCTGTGGTGCCATAACAGTCTCTCTTTTGCATTTTCTATTGACCTACATTGCTCATTTGGGAACATTAATTTACATTTTTTTCGTTGTTATTTAATCTGCGTGCAGTTTTGAAGCACAGCTAGTAAAGAGGGTGGTGAATGACGTGATTAAGACATTGGACAGAGTGTCGTTAGAAGTTGCCAAGCACCCTGTGGGAATGGAAAGGATCGCTGAGGATCTCATCCAGAAATTTATACTCAATTCAGAAGGAGGTTTGGTTAAATCTGGAATATTGGGTATTGGTGGTATTAGTAAGACCACACTTGCTAAGGCCATGTTCAACCAGGTTTACGCTCATTTTGATGCTGCTTCCTTTGTCTTTAATGTCCGCACCACTGTTGCAGACTCCGTGTGCCTGACAAAGTTGCAGAAACAAATCCTTAAAGATTTAACCAATTATGATGGAAAAGTGCATAGTGTTGAGAAAGGCATATCTTTGTTCAGAGATCGTTTGGGTGGAAAACGTGTGCTTCTGATTTTAGATGACATGGATGGTAGGGAGCAATCAGAGGCTTTGGTTGGGGATTGGTTGGCACCTGGTAGCAGAGTTGTTATTACTTCTAGAGACAAGCACATTCTCCATGTTGCCGGGGTCTCACCTGAATGCATTCACGAAATGAGTGGATTGCAGACAAATGAAGGTCTTCAGCTATTTAGTCGGCACTCTTTTCTTCGAGCATCTCCAAGTCCAACTTACGAAGCTTTCTCCAAAAGAATAGTGGAGGCTTGTAAAGGGCATCCTCTATCACTGGAAGTCATTGGATCCTTGTTGTATGATAAGAAGAATGATCCAGATTGCTGGACAGAAGCCTTCCACAACGTTGCACTCCACCCAAAGATTTATGAAATACTCAAAATCAGTTACAGTGGTCTTAGTGAAGAAGAAAAAGAAATATTTCTAGACATCGCTTGCTTCTTCATCGGAGAACACAAAAGGTATCCTATTGTTTTCTGGAAATCTATGTACAGGTCGGTAAAGACAGCCATATCTAATCTTTCTCTGAAGTTACTTGTAAGGATTGACGACAAAGGTGTGTTTCATATGCATGACCATTTGCGAGATATGGGGCGAAGCATTGCTGAAAAAGAAAGAGAGGGTACCCGACTATGGGAGGCAGTTCATCTAAGCAGGGGAGAATCCAATAACAACAATATCTCTCGCCTTCGACTCAGTGGAGATAATTCACAAAGGCTTGAAACATTGTACAGACCTGGTCTACGATTTCTTCACTTGAAGAATCTGCCCCTTGACGGAATCACGCCAGCCATGCTTCCTCCAAATTTGATGTGGTTACGGTTGCAAAATTGTGAGAAGCCATTTCAGTCCAGTCTTGTGCGTAACGTTTGGTTCTTTGCGATACAGGGGGCATTTCACTTCAGTCTTGTGGATAACATTTGGGATCTGAGGATAATGCAAGTAGACGGTGATATTCCCAGTTTCCAATATTTACTTTTTAATATTCTTGGCAACTTGTTACAGTTACAGCATTTAGAGTTGAGAAACTGCAGAAATTTAAATAAGGTCCCTTGTACCATCGGCAACCTGTCACAGCTGCAGCGTTTGGATTTATCATGGTGTACAGAATTAAATAAGCTCCCTCATACCATTGGCAACCTGTCACAGCTGCAGCATTTAGATTTAGGAGGACTTAAATTAAATAAGCTCCCTCAGACTATTGGCAAACTCTCACAGTTGCAGTATTTAGACTTGAGTTGGTGTCAAAAATTAAGTGATCTTCCTCATAGTATTGGCAACCTATCACAACTGCAGTATTTAGATTTGAGTGCCTGTGAATGTTTAAATAGCCTCCCTGACACCATTGGCAGTTTATCACAGTTGCAGTATTTAAATTTAAATTGCTGTAAGAAATTAAATAACCTCCCTCGTACCATTGGCAATCTGTCAAAGCTGCAATGTTTAGATTTAGGGTGTACCAAATTAAATAAGCTCCCTAATACCATTGGTAACCTGTTACATCTGCAGCATTTATATTTAAGATGGTGTACAAAACTAAATAAGCTCCCTTGTACCATTGACAAACTTTCTCAGCTGCGGTGTTTAGAGCTGAAAGGATGTCAAAACTTAAATGATCTCCCTTATACTATTGGCAACGTACCACAACTGCAACATTTAGACTTGAGTAATTGTCAATATTTATATTTTCTCCCTAAAACTATAGGCAAACTATCACAGCTGCAGTATTTAGACTTAAGTTGGTGTACAAATCTAAGTAATCATCTAAGTAATCTCCCTGAGACTATTGGCAATTTATTACAGCTGCGTCATTTATATTTATATCATACAAAATTGAACATCCCCCGTGATATCATTGACAGTCTACCACACCTCCAAATATTTCAGTAGGGAATAGAAGCACAAGAAGCTGCCTGATACCACTGTGAAGAAAAGCACTGTCATGGTGAAGATAATATAATTAACTGCCTGATACCATTGTGAAGAAATGCCCACAGTCAATTAGACGAGTCTTATTCTTGGTGGCAGTGGTGGGAAGAGAGATTGAAGGTGAGGTGCGTGACCTATCCTTTAGTAGTGTCATGTTACTTCTTTAGAGTAGGAGAATTAATACATAGTTTTTCCTTTTGGAATTTCACGCATTTATTTCTATCGAAGGGAATACGTGAGAGTAATGTATCTTTTTTCAATTGCATTCAGTTTTTTTAATTTAAACATAAACTTTATAGATGTTCTGAATGGTCAGTTTTAAATCACATACATTAAGCAATGAATTAAATCTAAAGGATGTTAGTCAATTTTGAGTGTTTAACACTTTTAAGTTTAGAAGTGTATTCTTAGTGTGACATACATTAAGCAACACATTAAGCCTAGAAAATATCATTCTTAGTTTGACAACATACATTAAGCAGCATATTAAGCCCGGAAAATATTAATCAACTCTGAGTATTTAACACTTTTGTACCTAGAAGTATAAGAAGCTATGTGATTGTAATCCACTAGTAAAAGTAGCTTTTGACACTACTCACCCAATTGCCTCTTGATTGTTTTGTTCATCAAACTCGTATCCATTTTTATCAAATAAATTTCTATTTAATATCTAAGTGACCATTGCGATGTAAATCTACCTTTAAGATATTAAATCATTTTGTGGATTCTTTGCTTTTGTGGCATGCAAGAAATAACATGTGCTATGCTTGGTTTGAGCTAATTTGTTTGTTTTAGTGAATAAAAAATTTATTTTATTAAAGTTTATGTTTAAGATTCTTTTGTTAGAGCACCTTTTAACTACCCTTGAATTAGGGACAATAAGCTCATTGTTAAAACATAACATAATATGAAAAATAAAAAATGTGATGATAATCTACTTTAGTCATAATATATAAAATTTCATTTAAGTAGTTTGTATATGATGTTTCTTGATATATGATCCCAAAAAAGGCTTGCAAATGAGTCTAAGCCTTACTAATGTTAATAAAGGCATCAAAATTAATCAATGTATAATTGAGTTTTCTTGTCAAATGTTCTAGTTGCAAATGCCCTTGTAGATATGTGTTTAAAATGTCAAACAATGTAACCCATCAAGTTTGTGTATAATGGTGGACATTGTGGAGTTTTGCACCATCTACCCATATTAAAATCCCACAAGACAAGGGCTTCCCTACAATGGCCATAGGGCACTTGGAGATAGGAGTCACATTTATGGTAATGCATGGGCCACCCTATATTTTGCCATGGGGTATATTGAGATAAGATCAACTATAACTATATTAAGTAACTACTTAGCCCGCCCACATTTACTCTCTAAGCTACCCCCCACTAGCTCAAGATGATCTACACTTTCTCAAGAATTTACCCCAAATTTTTAGCTCCTTGGGTATAGAATAAACAATTGAGTTGTTGAAAAATATAAATAATGGTCATATGTATGAAAGCCACTTCAAATGTTGTTCTTGGTGTGAGAGATCTTAAGCACAACTAGAGTTTATAGGGGCTTGTCTTATCTCTAAGAACCATCCCTACAAGATTATTGCCTCCAAGTGTTGTCTAAATCATTGGGCTACTAATTCACTTTGATACCAAAAAATGTCAAAGAATATACAATGATTTTTTTTTTTTTGACAATGTACCTCAAATAGATACGTTCTCATGGTCTATAATGATTGTAGTAAATGTGAAATTGGGTTTGTTGAATAGGTATTAGAAATTTTGAGAAAATCCAAGGGGTGAGTGCAAATCTAGAATGTGATGATAAAATCTCTTTAGTGGGATGCTATGCATGTGAGGACAATTTATTATTTACATAAATATGGAGTTGGATGTTTTACATGTGGTTGCATGTTGCTGCGTAATTGGATTCACGTGAGCTAAAAGGAGGCATGATTGCATTCGCAAGTTCACTTCAATAAGGTCAATAAATCTAAAGGCAAGATGGAAGAGATTAAAAAATCCCAACCTATAGGGTTGGATTGAGGGTAATGTTAGACTTGGCTCCCTTATAAGCTTATGAACATCAAGAAAGTGACCTACTAAATAACTAATAAATTTGTGATGTTAACTTGTTGCTTTCAATTTATGGTAGTATGTGTTTGTTAGTTTGATCATTTTTTACAACATAATTAATGACTTTTTACCTCAATTTATGAAGACTACTGCATGGTCTAACATATAATTATTATTATTTTTTTGAATTCAAATTTATCAAATTCTTGATGCAAGAATGTAAAATATCTTGTTAGCTCCTACTTGCAAATATAGTGGAGGGGTTCTATTTTAACTAGTGATTATTCAAGACCAATTATTATTTAATTTTCTTTAAAATTTGTTTTCTATTCCAAAGTTGAAAGGGTTAAGCTGAGGTTTTTAATGTAAGATATTGATCAAATTATTTTTTCCATTTCGTGATTAATGGGTTCCATTTTTTTGCTGTAGATTGTTAGAAACCTGTTTAGTGGTACGAGGCAAGAGAAGGCACAAGAACCTAGTCTGACATATCTGTTTTGAAATGTATGGCATTGCAGGAGCTGGTGCATGATATAGATACAAATAATCAATTGTTTGGACAGTTGGCGATCAGGTCAGCTGTGTGAATGCATATTCACTTATCGATTAAGACCTCGTTACCTCAACGAGAAGGCCATGTACTTCTATAGAGAAGTAGTGACTCATCTCACTTGTGGTTTGATAACTGGCCAAAGGCGACGTGTAACAGTGGCAATTATATGTTTAATGGTGTTATGTAGGAAAAGTGCAGAGGCCACGGACAAGATCCAGGTGAAGCTTCCTTCGAAAATCCCTAAAAAATTCAGTGCCATGACAATGCTGAAATTCAAAAACTAAAAATAAAATAACAATAATAATCTTTAGCTAGTTTGATTTATTTGTTTCCTTGCTGCTGTAGTGCTTGTTCCGCCAATAGGAACTACTATATGACGTGGTGTTTGTAGTGGTTTTGTATTTTCTCCAAATAAGGCAGGAAGCATGTTTTTGGTTTGTACAGTTGCAGGGGGATTGAACATGGAGACACCCCTGGCACCAACCTAGCAGTAAGCACACGTGATGATTTGATTTTGGTATTTTACAATACTTACTATTTTAAAATGTTTTCTTCTCAGCTCTCATCTTTTGAGCCCCAATTACTATTCAAGTTGAATTTCTATTCATTTGGGTAATTTTCGTGGTCCAAAACTTTGTGCCTCACAGGCATGAGAGAAACTAAAAGCCCATACCAATATCACTACAGAGTAGTAGTTATAACAAGAAAAAGGCCACAAGGTAAAACACAATTCCCATTTCTTATTTCATAGAGTAGAGTTGTTTATGATGTTTATATAACATAATTATGTTGTTATTACTGTTAAGTTTCAGGCAGGGAGTAGTGAATCGCCTCCTTTCGGTGCCCAGAAGCTTTCTGATGTCAACTCACTGTTGATGACCGTTATGGAGGCCTTCTAGACATCTGGCAGGTAATTTATTTTCATTCATATTAATGTTGCGGAAGTGTATTCAATCTGAATCACTATGAACTGCTTTTCTTGGTTCTTTTTTCAAAAAACGATTAGAGAAGACCAAGCCAAAAAGCTTGAAGAACATCCAGATTTTATGCCCGATGCTCTAGATCAAATTTACAAGAAGGTAAGCTAGATAAACTTTTAGTCCCATTGACCTGTTTGGTCATTTTGGGGAGAGCATCAATATAATTTGATGCAAGTTGGTATTGTGACCAGGCAATGGAAGAATGTGCTCGTAAGAGAATGGCTTTAGAAGTGAGTATTGCAGAGAGGGAAAAGAGGCTGAAAGAACTCTTAGGCAGTAATTGTTGATAAGTGATGCTGCTCTAGCATGCAGTTCTATGCAACTCCAGTTTGGACATGAAGCTATCTATTCATCACCATGCATAAGCTATTTTTAGTTAATAGTTTTTTTTGTTTATCCATGCAAATAAAGCATGTATTCCAGCATGCATGAATCCTTAGGACTATTTTTAGTTTTGCTTTTTGCATGAGTTTGTTTTTAGTAAATAAAGCATGTTGTGCATGCACTTATTGTATTCTTAATTTAGGGAGTAGTTTGTTTTTTTTTAGTTTGAGAGCCTTAGTAGCTTTCCATGCAAAGCTAGGAATATATTTAGAACTGCAGTTATTATTTATTCTTCTAGACTGCAAATTCTTTATATATACAGCCTCTATGTAATTTTTTAATTAAGCTTCAATAAAGATATTGGTGTTTTCTTCTTTTTGCTGTTATTGTTTGCTAATCAGTTGGTTCAGAGAGGATAGGTCAGGTTCAAAATTCTACAAGTGGTATCAGAGCAAGTAAAATTGTTTTGGGTTAAAGTTTTATTGTTAGAATTTCGCCAAAGTTAATCATGTCGAATTCTAACCATATGCCCATTCCAGAATTTGATGGGAATGATTATGATTATTGGTGCATTAAGATGCCGACCTTTTTGATTGGAAAAGATTTGTGGGAGATTATTGAATCAGGTTATGAAGAGCCAACTGACTGGAATGCCCTTACAGCCAATGAAAGAATAGCAAGAAAGGAAGCAAGGAAAAAGAATGCTCAAGCTTTGTTTCACATTCAGATAGCTCTTGATAAGAGCTTATTTCCAAGAATATCAGGAGCAACAACTGCCAAAGATGCCTGGAAGACTCTACAAGAAGCTTACTAGGGTATTGATCAAGTTAAAGTGGTCAAGCTTCAGACATTGAAGCGAGAGTCTGAGAATTTGAAGATGCAAGAAGCTGAAAGTATAAGTGATTATTGTGTCAGAGTCAAAGATGTAGTCAATAAAATGGCTACACTTGGAGAAATTGTAAGCAATGAAGTTTTGATTAAAAAGGTGTTGAGATCTTTGACACCCAGATGGAATCATGTAGCAATAATCATAGAAGAAAGCAAGGATTTGACAAAACTACAGTTTGATCAACTGGTTGGATCCCTGATGTCTCATGAAGAAAGATTGAAAGATTCTTTTGAAGGTGTAGAGAAAGCATTTTCCTCTAAATTGCTAATCACAAAAAATGAAGATGCAAGCAACAGTAGTGCCAAAATCAATCAAAGCCAAGGTAAAGGGCAAAGCCAAAATTCTTCAAGAGGCAGAGGAAGAGGTGGCTCAAGAGGAAGTGGTGGTTTCAGAGGAAGAGGTAGAGGCAGATTTGATAAGAGAAATGTTCAATGTTACCACTGTAATAGGTATGGCCACTTTGAAAGAGAATGCAGATTGAAAGAAGGTAAAAGTGCTAACTATGCTCAAGAAAGTAGTGACAATCCTCTTGATCACTTATTTTTATCTTATGCCAAGGGTGAAAATACTAGTAAAGATGTTTGGTACCTAGATTCTGGATGCTCTAACCATATGACAGGGAATGAGAAGTTGTTCTCAACAAAGGATGGAAGTTTCAAATCCCAGGTCATGTGTATGCAGTTGTTGCAAAAGAGAACAATGAAGAAGGAACAAATTACTATTTGTGTCGTTGTGTTGAGCCTAAAAGAAAATTGACAACCACAATCATTGATGGAGAGGGTATTGAGTACCCAATAGGGTCTGTTGTCATGACAGGAACATGCTTTCGGAGATACCCTATCAAGAATTCTGATGTTTGGTTGTTTTAGGACTTTGAAACACACAGACATATTCTTCATTTCTCTAACCTTGTTGTTGCAACAAATATTCATTTGATGAAGTATCGTGGTAGACCTCATAACAAGATTTTATGGAAAGTTCATGAATCTGACCACGAGGCAATACTTGACACAATACAAGTTAGAGCCGATTCTAAAGGCTCACTTGATTGATTCTACGGTTCAGAGTAGAATGATTTTGAGAATTTTGTATAAATCGTTGACGAATTGTTTTATATTCATTTTTTGTATATATAAATGCCCATGAGCTGATTTTTACATATGTACATGCCAAATTTTGTATATTAAAATGGCGATGAGCTGAATCGCACATATTGTAATGCCAAATTTTGTATAAAAGCCCATGAGATGATTTGTATATTAAAATGGCGATGAGCTGAATCGCATTTATTGTAATGCCAAATTTTGTATAAAATCCCATGAGATTATTTGTAAGACAATTTTTTGTATAATCAAATAGCCAAGAGCAGATTTGAATAATATGTGACAATGTTTTGTGACTATTTTGTGTGTCAATGTTTTGTGACTATGTTTTGAGTATATGTGATGTGTCCCTAGTCAATCATGAGCATTCTTGATTCTTGTATAATCATGGATAATTATTTGAGTCATTATCGGGTCATAGGGGTGATAGATTAAGACTCATACAATCTAAGAAAAAATTGTCATTGTTGTCAAAAAAATTGTCAAAAAAGTTGTCAAGCAACTTCTACATTGCGTCGATAGGGTATGACTCTCGACGTTCTGGTGCTTTGGGATGCACAACAGGGGCATGCCTAGCATAAAAATGCCCACCCGGACACGCTCGCGATGTCGGTTTGTGCACACGAGGAACAAAATCAATTCTATCCAATCTTGCAACTTTTCCTTGCAAGCAACTGACAGTTTTTTGAGCAGGCGAAAAAATGCTACTAATTGAAAATGGCTTCGATTCATCAAAAAATGAGATAGGCCATTGTAGAGGATCCTCACGCGACCCCACGGGATCAAACAGATCGACTGTATGAGAAGTGGATTGGAAGAAATAGTCCATCAAATTTTGACAATTTTTTGGACTCAGGGCACTTGAGAGATCTCACTGGTAGGGTATGACTCTCGACGTTCTAGTGCTTTGGGATGCATGATAGGGGCATGCCTAGCGTAAACATGCCCACCCAGACGCACTCGCGATGTCGGTTTGTGCACACGAGGAACAAAATCAATTCTAGCCAATCTTGCAACTTTTCCTTGCAAGCAACCGACGATTTTTTGAGCAGGCGAAAAAATGCTACTAATTGAAAATGGCTTCGAGTCATCAAAAAATGAGATAGGCCATTGTAGAGGATCCTCACGCGACCCCACGGGATCAAACATATCGACTGTATGAGAAGTGGATTGGAAGAAACAGTCCATCAAATTTTGACAATTTTTTGGACTCAGGGCACTTGAGAGATCTCACCGGTAGGGTATGACTCTCGATGTTCTGGTGCTTTGGGATGCATGATAGGGGCATGCCTAGCGTAAACATGCCCACCCAGATGTGCTCGCGACGTCGGTTTGTGCACATGAGGAACAAAATCAATTCTAGCCAATCTTGCAACTTTTCCTTGCAAGCAACTAACGATTTTTTGAGCAGGCGAAAAAATGCTACTAATTGAAAATGGCTTCGAGTCATCGAAAAATGAGATAGGCCATTGTAGAGGATCCTCACGTGACCCCACGGGATCAAACAGATCGACCGTATGAGATGTGGATTGGAAGAAATAGTCCGTCAAATTTTGACAATTTTTTGGACTCAGGGCACTTGAGAGATCTCACCAGTAGGGTATGAATCTCGATGTTCTGGTGCTTTGGGATGCATGACAGGGGTATGCCTAGCGTAAACATGCCCACCCAGATGCGCTCGCGATGTCGGTTTGTGCACACGAGGAACAAAATCAATTCTAGCCAATCTTGCAACTTTTCCTTGCAAGCAACTGACGGTTTTTTGAGTAGGCGAAAAAATGCTACTAATTGAAAATGGCTTTGAGTCATCAAAAACTGAGATAGGCCATTGTAGATGAGCCTCACGCGACCCCACGGGATCAAACAGATCAACCGTATGAGTCGTGGATTGGAAGAAACAATCTATCAAATTTTGACAATTTTTTGGACTCAAGGCACTTGAGAGATCTCACCGGTAGGGTATGACTATCGACGTTCTGGTGCTTTGGGATGCACAACAGGGGCATGCCTAGTGCAAAAATGCCCACCTGGACGTGCTCGCGATGTCGGTTTGTGCACATGAGGAACATAATCAATTCTAGCCAATCTTGCAACTTTTCCTTGCAAGCAACTGACGGTTTTTTGAGCAAGCGAAAAAATGCTACTAATTGAAAATGGCTTCGAGTCGTCGAAAACCGAGATAGGCCATTGTAGATGAGCCTCACGCAACCCATGGGAGCAAACAGATCGACCGTATGTGTCATGGATTGGAAGAAACAGTCCGTCAAATTTTGATAATTTTTTGGACTCAGGGCACTTGAGAGATCTCATCGGTAGGGTATGACTCTCAATGTTCTGGTGCTTTGGGATGCATGAAAGGGGCATGCCTAGTGTAAACATGCCCACCTGGATGCGCTCGCGACATCGGTTTGTGCACACGAGGAATAAAATTTGACAATTGCGAGCGTGAGGGTGCTCTCGCACCAAACACATTGTTGTTTAAATTCATATTGTCGATTTTTGTTGTTTATATTCATATTGTTAATTACATATGTAAATATTCATTTAAATTTATAAAAGGGCAGCCACCAAATACAACAAATACACAATAATGAACTGAATACAAGGAGTTTTGTACAATTAATTCAACATTTTAGAAATTTTATCAAATCATATTCCATGATTGCAATGCTTTATATCATATATTTTTGTTGTTTATATTCATATTGTTGATTACATATACAAATATTCATTTAAATTTATAAAAGGACAACCACAAAATACAACGAATACAAAATAATGAACTCATTACACATTTATTGGATTGAATATCGATATTTATATATATAAAAAAGGCATGTCTACCAAGTCAATACAAGTATTACAAAAGTGTGGCATATGCCATGTCCAAATCGATATACAATAAAAATGTAGAATATATCTACATGTATTGGTCATTATATGACCAAAACTAACACTATATGATCCTAAACTTCTAGTGGATCATCAAAATCAAGCCTCTTCGACGCAGTACGCGGCTTTGTAGATGGCTGCAAAACCACAATTAAAAAGCCAAGTTAGAATTCTTTTGTAGAAAATAGTTCACAATTGACATCATAACTATGCATTTAACTTTAATTCCTTTGCAATTGAAATGTAGATTACCTCATCGGCTGATCCAAGAGCTAATGTCTTCGCTCTCCTCTCCTTGTCACTCTTAGGAGTTTTCTTGAAGACATACATAAATGGATCCACGTTATGGCTGTACCGCGAAGGAGTCTATTGTAGATTAAATGTACAATTAATACAATGTACTAACATAAATATATCAAAAACACTTAAAAGCTATAATATAGAGAACAATGACATACCTGTGCCTTAGATGCTTCTCCAATGGACTTAGGATGGCTCACCATCGATGTAGAAATGGTCGCTATTACCTATACAAAAAATGTACAAAGATTAAATACAATTAATATAATGATAAGTATTGAAGGTTGAAAACAATTAATTTTACATATCAAACAAAAGTGTACCGGATCCTGATATGCTTCTCCAGTACAAGGAGGAGGGTTCTCCATTGACGAAATAGGTATGGATATTTGCTGTATGAAAAAAATATAAGATTATAATATATCACAAGTTCACATGTACGCGTGCATATAATCATGAAATCAAGAAAATAAAGTAGAGATGCATACCTCCGCCATCTCTTGATTCACGGGAAAATCAGGTGCATTCAACATATCCACAAAGCTCAATGGCCGCTGTACATGTAAAATAGACAAAAAACACTAATCAATCTACAAACCCCAACTAATACTTGATTTCAAAATTTTCAAACAATTGTACAACTAAAAATGTGTTCAATTACCTTCTTCACACATTTTGGCGTCTTTGAGATATTCTTTTTCTTCGGACGAGCCCTAGACGAGGAGGGGGTGCCCTAAAAACAGAAAATTAACATGAGATATTAGTACAGATAATAAATTAAACATAATTTTAAAAATCTAAAATGAAATGACTTGCATATTCCATCAAAACAATACATAAAAAGAGTTGTACAAAATATGATACCGCATAGCCTTGTAGGCCAAAATCGATCGCCGACAGCGTGATGTCATCAATCTGGGACATTTCATCCCTTGTCAACACCTACAAACTAGAAATTGGACCAAGCATTAAAGATAGTTAGTATATCTTGTATTTTTTTGAATTCAAACTGTACTATTCTATTTTAACATGTTACAAAATTTATACCTCAGGCGTCAAAGTTGCAACTGTGGTAACTGGGGGAGGTGTATGGGATACCGCTGCTGCATCCTGAAATGCATATTATTTGTCTCAATTTAAATCAATGTATAAATGAAAATTCATTTATGTAGTTACAAAATTAAAGTGACAGATAAATAAAATGTTATGAATTCAAATCAACACACCTGTGTCTGTGGCTCATGGGCAAACACCATGTCCATCAACTCATCTGTTAGCACGACATCCTCAACCATGTGAGCCTGACATCTACAACTGCAAATCGTGCATAGATGATATGAGTATCCATCTGCACCAGCTGCATCATCTATCCCCGAGCAGTTGACACACATATGCTCGATGGGCTCTTTGTCACCCTCTAACAGCTCATCATCCAATACAATAGGGTGTGCTAATGATGTCCCATGCTGGATGATGGCACCAGTCAATGTTGTGGCCGCCTGAAGAGTCTGTAGCTCCATTGACTCTTTCAGCTCTAATGGGACAGCCTGATGTACCTTGGGTTTGGGTGCTAGGGGGCGGCGACTTTTCGCAACTAATTGCCTACGGGCTCTAGGTCTATCTTGGGCAGAGCCACCACCTCTACCATGAAACTCTCTCATGTCAAAATAATTTGGGCACACATTGAGCACAAACTCACAATATATTTTTCTCAAAAAATATAATGGCACCTCATAATTATTACAAGGTGGATCATTAAAGACCATCCACCACCTTTGCCAAAAAAGATTCTTCATCTGCACATTGGTACACCAATGTATGGGAAACCTCTTTGCATTAGGAGGTAATGACTGACTAGTTTTGGGGTCAACAAAAAGGGCACATATTTGTTGTTTAGAAATATTTTTGTTTTTAACTCCATTGTATGATAGCCCATTGGCATAGAATTGACGACACCTATCCCTAAAGCTTCCCCATTTGGTAATTTCAGTGGAAACAGCTATGTCACCACTAGCTAATGTTTCTAGGCTAGTGGCGAGGGATTGATGATGGTCAAGTTCAGAAGTTTTCAATTTTACAATCAGTCTATTGATTTTGGATGTATTTTGCCCTAACTGATTAATTAATTCTTCCTATGTTTCGGCTGTGCGGTCAAAAGGAGGAATTGGGGGTTATTCTTGTGTGTTTTCAGGAGGTGCATTTGGTTGTTCTTGTGGGTTTTCAAGAGGTGCATTTGGTTGTTCTTGTTCTGGATTAGAAGAATCTGGTTTTTGAAACAAGAAATGAAAAAATCTAATCAAAATTAATGAAATTAAATTCAAAATGTAAAACAAATTGCATAAACTAGAAAGAAAGACAAAAAAAAAAAAAAAAACTAACCTTGATCCATAGCCTGAGGACAAATTTCGCACCCCGTTTGTGGTTTAGCTTTAAAAATGGGAAAAAAAGAAAGTAAAAAATGCTCTTTTCGGGTAAATGAGGACCCAGTTTTTTTAAAAACTTTTTTCATCAGGCACCGCGTACGTGGTTTTACTAGGATTATTAGCATGTACGCGCTCATTTTCCTATAAGCAGCACGTACGTGCTAATTTTCCTAGGCGTAGCGCGTACGCGCTTAGTTTCCTAAGCTTAGTGCGTATGCGCTACCTTTTCTAGGTTCGGGAAGAACAAACCTAAGCACGTATGCGGGAATTTGAAATTTTAAAACCACATACACGCTGCCTATTTTTCCAAGTTTATTTTCGGTGGTGTCCACTTTTTTGACCACCATCTTTGTGCACACGCCCTATTATATAATATATAATATAATATAATATTGTATTATATAATACATATTATATAATATATAATATTATATTATATTATATATTATATAATACATATAATATAATACGTATTATATAATATATTATTATATTATAATATAATATAATATAATATAATATAATAATGTATTATATAATATATTATTATATTATAATATAATATTATATAATATAATAGATTATTATATTATATAATATATTATTACATTATATATATTATATTAATATAATAATATATTATATATTATATATTATATAATATGTAATATGTAATATATTTTTTAAATTAAAATTACAAATAAAAATCGGATATCCGATTTCCATAGGTAAATTACCAGGCCAAGGTGTACTGACACCCAGGCCAAGCAAAAAGTCAACACGGATTTTCACATTTTTAGGCGAGTGAAGAAGGCTATTTTTTTCACATCGCCACTTTTTAGCCCCCCTTGATCCTGCACTAACCCAAGCAATAGAGATAGGCAAACCAATTTCAAAGGAGATCAAAAGCTTTGAGGCAATCCGACATAAGTTATTGTGCATCCATCAAGAACAAGAGGTATTTACAAAAGCTTATTTTGAACCCTAAAATTCTCAAAATGGCATCTTCTTCTTCTTTTGATACTCCATTTGTAGTAGAAGTTTCCAAGAGATAAAGGCCACAATTTAAGAAGCACCCATTTAAGTCTGTAGAAGATTATCCAAAAGTTGCCTTCTCATCCGTGCCCTATGGTGTTTTGCATGTGGATGATGTAAGAGCTTATATTCACTACAATATTGAAGAAACTGGTAATGAGGCAATCCTTGCACTATATAACAAGCCAAAGATAAGGATGGGAACCCAAAACCGAAATATGCTCAATTGCAGAAGAAGGGTTTCATGTAGTTCTTGCATTTCCCCATGTTCGATGAGGATAAATGGGCGAGGTACATCCTAAGCCATGTACATGATTAATTTATCTGGTTAGACAAGCCATACAAAATCACGAAGCAAGCCATCCATGTAGTCACCTGTCTGCATCAAACCGGTGGGAAGCCAAATTTGATAAAGGCATCAAACGCTACTGTGACAAAGGTAACCGGTGCACAATTTGATAGTAGGTCCATGACTATTGATGATATCCAAGAGCATGATGTGAGATTTGCATCCATGATCATTGGCTATAAGGTCTACCAATCTAGCAAACTTAATTCTATCTTTGGTACAACAATTTATGCAGCCTATCAAATGGTAAAAGAAGATGCATAGTATGATCTTTGTTCAATCCTTCTTGAAGAGATTCTCAGTAATCTGAAGGAGATTAAATCAGATAAGAAGAATGTATTAAAATTTGGTTCTTTGATCATTTGTCTTGCACTATATTTCATGAATGAGATTCTCGAAATAGGGAGAGTTCAATGGGCTTTTGTCTAACCAGTGTCCACTCAAATCAAGCAAGGCATATAGAGATTGGGAAATAGGGAGACTCAGACTGCTGCCCTATGGAGCTTTTTCAAAATCTCCCAAGGAAAAATGAAGGATAGGAAAAGGATTCCTAAGAAAGTGGTGGAGAAATATGAAAAGACTATCTGCTTCATGATCGACAAAGACCAATGTCACATGGAAGTTGTGGAGCCCAGGATAGTTTGGATTTCACCAATGGGATGAGGTTGATGTATCGACACTTGAGGTCTATGCTCAAAACCTCTTGACTAAACCGGTGGATCCCAAAGAACCTAGGTTTGGCACCTTCAAGGAGAAATATATGGAGTTGCACAAGAAGTTCACCGAGCCTGCAAGAAAGATAAAAGTGTCTAAAATGGCTGAAGAAGTGGCTGTGCCGTTGGGATTCACCAAAGAGGTAGTTAAGCAAGAAAGGGAGAAGCATTCTTAGCTGGAAGCTAAGGATGAATCCAAGAAGCCTAAGGCTAAACCGGTTCCCTCCAAAGAAAAACTGAAGGAGACCAAGTCTATCTCTACTTCGATAATACCATCAACAGGATAGAGCTCGTCCAGAAAGGGAGTTTTGAAGAAAAAGGAGAAGCCCAAACAAATATATGTTGTTGTATCTCTAGTGGCATCTGAGACTAAATCAGATGAAGAAGTAGGACAGGCAAAAAAGAAAGGAAAATTTGAAGGGTAGTGAGGAAACCACAATCCGGTGGTGTAGACCAGAGCAAGAAGGCTAAGTTAGAACCTACAACTTGATGATGATCTTGAAACTAGTAATTTGCAAGGTAAATATACATTTGTTCCTCCAATGACAATAGATGAATTGATTGACGAGATAATTGTTGATGGAAATTTGAAGAACATTGGAGCATACTATGAAAATCTAGTTGAGGGAGATCAAAGAAAACTTGAGGAAGCTGTTATTTTGTACTTACACAACTTTAGTAAAACTTTGATTGAATTGGAGAGTAGCATCCCTAAGAATCTGTATAATATTATTATCATCTAGAAGTAAACATGGATCATCTCCATGAATGATGTAGTCAACTTTTTTTTATGTCAAATTTGAACCTATTTGTAAACCCTAAACAAATCCAACTGCTAAACTCTAGATCTACAAGCTAATTCAACACACCATCAATAAGGATCTACAAATGCATGCAAATACCATTGAAATAAGAAAAGCTATACCTTCACATGTAAGAGAGGTTTGTCTCCATTTTTCTCCTATCCTCCATGATCTTGTATTTGGTGACTTGGGTGCTCTTAGATTTGTGTTGGACTTTCACAAGATCTTACAGAAGAATGGATGTGGTTGTGATGATGTATTATTGGAGTGATTTTGGCAGAGTTTGAGTATGCTCAAGATATGTTCTATGAAAAATGTGAGGAGGAAGCCTTTTTTATAGATATCATCCTAAAACTGGAGGGTTTGTATTAAGAAGTTAAAAGATGAATGGCTAGGATCTCATAGATGAAAGAGAATCAATAGGATTGAGGTTAGATAAAGATGGAGGGGGGAGATTAAGAAGTGTGTTGACTTTGGAGGAAACACAAAGTTAATGGAAATATGGTTGGTACTTGTCACATGTCTACAAGTTTATATTTTGATCAATGTGAACAAGTTGGAGGGCTAGGATTAATAATAAAAAAGGTAATAAATTAATTAATTAAATAAAAGAATTTATCTAATTAATAGAGGAAAGGGCTAGATAAATAAAATAAATAAAATATTTAAATTTAATTTAGGATGGAGGTGGGATCTAAATAAAATTAGGAAGAAAAAGTTTAGTGAATCGATTAAATAAATAAAAAATATTTATTTAATTAATAGAAGACACTCAGATAAAACAATTAAATAAATAATAAATATTTATTTGATCAAAGGATAATTTTAGGTGTCTACAAACGTTATACTCGTTGAAGAATTTGTTCATAAACTCTTAATTTATTGCATAAGGAACATCTGCAATAAGCTCCAATGATGCAACTATGCCAAGGTAGTCGACCTTTAAGGAACGTGATTATTCACCAATGAATCAACCCTTATAAAAAATAACACTAGGATAATGAATGAATAAAATGCAATCAAAATTGATCCCTAATGATGTTCAAAGCAGGACGAGATTAAGCTCAATTGATTGCCAAATTTTACTTAAATGTGCTACTTATACATTGGTCATTGCATGAACGACAACCTTGTGAAAAATGAAATAGAGGGAAAAGTGAAAGGAATAAACTCTGTCAATGGGTTGTTAGTCTATTGGTCAACTTGAATTGTTAGCCTAAGGCATGTACTTTCATATCACGTAGCTAAATGATTCTGTGGGTTTGATATAAAACCCTCCAATAACAAAATATATATTTTTTCACTTACACATTAATGACTATTTTTTTTAACTAGCCATAACAAAGAAATAGTTATGGCTAATTAAAAACATGCATGATGTCTTTTAAAAAAACCTAAGGATGTTAGATACATAATTACTTAGATAATGACTTAGAAGTTAATTCTACTCTATTCTACTTTTTGACCCGTGCACGCATAAAAAATCCCACCAAATCCCACCGTGTTGTTGTAACTACGTAGATGTCAAAACAATAGCTATAAGCATTTAAGTTGCATAAAAAGAAAACAATTATTTTTTGTCAAAATCTGATATACCATTTAAGAGCTTAGTGTACGTGAAACTTTTAGCTATAACAACTACCTGTACTTTTTTTGTAAGCATTTACAATTACATATGAAAAAACCAAAAACATTTGTCAAAATCCCATATAGATTTAGAAACTTAAAAAAAATAAGAGTGGATTGACAATTGTGATAGAGGAAAAAAATTTGATAAAAATGGTCCCGCTTGTGATGGAGAAAGAAAAAAAAAAATAATAAAATTGATCCCGCTTGCCGTGACTCTCACTCAATCTTAATCGGTAGTCATTGAACATGACAAAATGAAATGTGTTAAAATATCTTTTTAAAAGAAATTGCCGGCCAAGCCAAAAGATAAATAAGTTGCCGGCCACTAAATCAATACACAACTTCATTCAACATAATAAGAAGTTAGCACAGAAAACTTCAACGTGACAAGAACTTGACATGACTGGGCAAACAAAAAAATTAACGAAAGTAGCATCAAAACCTTGGATTCCTTCGCATTTTCTGCGAAGCTCTTTTGTTGGACTGTTATTTTTTTCTATCCTAATTATTTTTTAAGGTTTGCTCAATTTAAAAACAAAATTAGGGCCGCTTCACTTCGAAATTTACAATTTCGAAGCGGACATTCCTTCCAATCAAACAGTTTCATATACGTACACCTCGACGTGCTTCAGAAGTGGACATGCCTTCCAATTAACCAGTTTCATATACGTACACCTTGACGTCCTTCAGAAGACGACATGCCTTCCAATCAAACAATAACTTAACGTGCTTCAGAAACGATCATGCCTTCCAATCTTGACTTAAATAGTGGTTTATCTCTTCTATCATGTTATATGAGTTTGGGTTCTGTACCTATTCTCTCTGCCATTCTTTTCAGTTGCCTCTCTTAACATGGAAGAGTTCAAGATGGAAGAATACATCCCTCCCTCAATCAAAATTCTTTTCCAAGGTGATAAGGAATATCATGTGTTTCTGAGTTTCAAGGGAGAAGATGTCAGAAAGAATCTGGTTGATCATCTACACGAAGCTCTCACTGCCGCCGGACTGCATGTCTTTTTAGACACCCACAAATTGGAAAAGGGAGATAAGATTTGGTCGAGCTTGGAAAGGGCAATAAGGAGCAGTGCCATACACATTCCTATATTTTCTAGAGGCTATGCAGACTCTGCATGGTGTCTCAGGGAGGCCGCAACAATGGTGAACACCCAAGGCTTGATCATTCCTCTGTTTTATGATGTAGAACCAACTCACGTTAGGTATCCTGTGAAGGACTCCAGTCAGTACCAGCAAGCATTTCTAAAACATTATGACCATCCAGATCGGTACCAAAGAGGAGAGATTGAGAGATGGAAGGTTGCCCTTCACCAGATCTGTTCTCACTCAGGTTGGTCCATGGATATAACTGGAGGGTAAGTAAACAAGCTGACTTGACTTTTATTTTTATTTTTGCATAATAGTGAGCAAAGCAAGTTATAATATAAATTTAACTGGCCAATGACATGATATTAATCTGGCTGGAGACACTCTAGTAAAAAGGAGACACCCATGATTAACCGAATACATTATAGTAAAAATATCTGATAGAATAAGCTATTTAAGCTTTAAATAGTTAAAATTGATCTATGCTCAATTCATAATCAATAGGGGTTACGCAAATATATAATATATGGATGTACATATAAACCATATTTTTAGTGGATTGGGAAATAAATGTATGCCCCTTGCTTTGAGATCTTATATTTATTTAGAAATCTTTACCTTTTGCAAATACATTGAGAAATTATATAGTTGTTTGTACATCCTTTAAAGCTATATGCACATTCTAGATTTTCAAGTTACATTTGAAGTATGAAATTATAAAGGGTTTTATAATTAGGGACATAAATATGACCTCACCTTTGTATGTTTTAATGTACTAATATATTTGTTTAGAGTTCTATGGTTTCAAAGATTGAGAAGTCATCCTAAATGATATTTAATTACAGCCCCTTTAGTTTATACTTATTATCCTACAAAGTTTCTAGGAATACACCCCTTAGCATAAGTAGAGTCAAAACATTACAATAGTTTTATGTTCTTGTTAGTTAGCCAAAGAATATTGAGGAATTCCTTCCCATTCAGAGGGTAATGAAGCTATGGCCCTCTCTCAATCAATAGAAAATCTAAAAATAAGATTACCAATTCTGAAATATGTATGTGATTGGACATTCAACTAAAATAGAAAATTGATCAAACCATAGAGACATCAAATTTACATGGAGAAACCCTTTCGAGAAAAACCTCCACACTTGAAAGAGACTAAATTATTAATCTTCACAACGAGACATACAACAAAATACTTCACTACTCTTCACTAGTCGAAAAATACTATATAACCTATAAGAATCCACATAACACTACCATTTCATGGCTTCAATATATAGCAAAGTAAGATCTAGGGTAAACCACTTGCAAAACCCAATGCCTAGGATAATTGACAACTTATAAACATGTTAATAAAATAAAATATTTCGCATTGCCTTGACATGAATTCCTAACCCATAGCCACTCAATTCTTAGATGCTTTGTAACTCCTTGATTACTCTTCGAATTACCCAATGGACAACCTTTCACCTAGCAAACTTGTGTTAGCATATAATTTATTTATTATTAAATTGTTATAAAATAGCTATGGGTTGGTTATTCTTTTTACAGTTTAGCCAATATATATGCTTTTACTAATCATGGAATGAATCAATCAAGCATAATATTCCACAAATGGTATCAAAGTTTTGTGGATTGGGATAAGATTATGATATGTGATGAGACATCCTCTATATATTTATCCCTTGTGTGTTATCCTTCACTGTTGCATCTAATTTTTGGTCTTACAAAGCTGTGGGAAAATTATAAAGCCTCAAATTTCTCATGAGTAGGATCCTAGTGTTTTTATCAAATTGATGAAAGTTTTAGATGATCAAACCCATGGTGTAGCAAACATGTAATGCATCATATGAAACATTTCCAACAACACCTATAACTCTCTTGTGGAGGAAAAAAATGGATGAGTTTTGTTTCTTTCTTTTCTCAACTTGATAATCATTGAGATGAGTTATGAAATTTTGAATTTTTTATTGTGTTGTTTTTGGATTACATCGTGTCAGATTTTTTGGCATTGACATTTAAAAACATACTCCATGATCCATCATAAGAATGTAATTTTTTAATGGTTGGATCTGTGATATCTCCATGTGATGCAGTATAGGAGATCAAGAAAAGAACATTGATAAGATTCAATCTAGTAAAATTAGAACATAACTCTTTGATCTAGATCACCATTTATGTGTATTAGATGTTAAGAATGGGTTGAATTTCGGTCAATGATGAAACACCATGATTTAAAGGTATATGCGCTAAATAAACTATTGGGTGCTAAGTTGGGTGCCATATTTTATTTGGATTAGTTGTTGATGGGAATTGATTGTTAATGTTGCTTTCACATGGTGGACATTAAATTAGATAGTGGTTTGTGGATTGAAGATTCAACATTGGTATAAGGCACATGTAAAGGAAACTGACATGGCAATTTCTAAACATATGGATCTTACAAAGGATGATATGAGTAAGTTTTAGGGAAAAATTCACAAAATAGGAAAGGACATAGATATATTTCATAAATTTACTAAAAGTGGTACCAATACAAAAGGATATAACAAGAAAATATAGAATCATATGCAACACAAAAATATGTTTAATAAATTTTGGCAATAACATAATATGGCAATCAAATAGAATCTATCAATTGGTGAACACGTGATCATATTAAACAAAGGCTATACATGATGCCCCAATGTTTTCTCCAATGGTGAAGTAACACAAGCTATAACCTATTAAAAAAAATCATGCAAGCATAAAAACATGTCATTTAACATATAAACATGTTAGTACTAACATATAAAGACATTGTAGATAAACATATCCACTAATATATGATTGCGAGGGTATGTTAGATATGCAAGGGATAAGGTGACCTAATGTTAAAGGTATAGTAACATGAACAATCTATATAGGTGGAAAATAGAAATAGATAATGAGATAAAGAGTCTAGATAGAGAGAATATAATGTCATAGCAACACAATACTACTATGACATGTAATTGAGATCCATTTAAAGTGTGCACCAATACCAAAGGATATAACAAGAAAATACAGAATCATATGCAACACAAAAATATGTTCAATAAATTTTGGCAATAACATAATGTGGCAATCAAATAAAATCTATCAATTGGTGAACACATGATCATATTAAACAAATGCTATACATGATGCCCCAATGTTTTCTCCAATGGTGAAGTAACACAAGCTATAACCTATTAAAAAAAATCATGCAAGCATAAAAACATGTCATTTAACATATAAACATGTTAGTACTAACATATAAAGACATTGTAGATAAACATATCCACTAATATATGATTGTGAGGGTATGTTAGATATGCAAGGGATAAGGTGACCTAATGTTAAAGGTATAGTAACATGAACAATCTATATAGGTGGAAAATAGAAATAGATAATGAGATAAAGAGTCTAGATAGAGAGAATATAATGTCATAGCAACACAATACTACTGTGACATGTAATTGAGATCCATTTAAAGTGTACACCAACTAATTGAAATATTTATACTACTTGTAAGTCTTCAATAGTAATAAAGGACAATTTTAAATAATCTAAACTAATAATTAGTATATCTTTCTAAAAATCTATTTAGAATAAATTTAACTTCATTCGTTCTAAAAGAAAATAACTTGATTTAATTCTAGACAAGTTGAGTTTATTCAAAATAGAGAAACCAATCTTATTATTTTGGATAAAATGAACTTAAATTATTCATGTCGATATTGAAACTATGCGAAATTAAATTAACTTAGTCCAAATAAACTAGAATAGTTTGGAATAAATGGGACTAATCATATTATTTCAATTATACTAAAATTATATTACTTATGTAGATATAGAAAATCTATGATATTTAATTAAGTAAAAAAAAACTGTGAAATTACAATAACTTGATCTAAATAAATTAGATCAATGTTATAATTTCAAATAATAATTAAATCACATGTGTAGCTATAGAAAATATATGAAATTAAATTAACAAATTTGAATGTGAAATTATGTAAATTTATTTAAAATAAACTACATTCAAATAAGTGAATTAATTTTAAGAAGTATTTGATATAAAATGAACTAATTCAAAATATATTGTTTCCATTCATTTTGTTTAAGTATGATAAAGAGGGCTTTGCCAAGGTCCACACCCATAATCTAATTCATATAATAAGGTAGGTTCTACCTGGGCAATACTTGGGTGGATTCCAAAGATTAAAAATGATGTTTAAGATGTAAAGAATTATATCACTTAAATGTTATTTTTTTTTTCCATTTTAATCAAACAAGTGTCTTAAAATCTACAAATTAGTTGTGTTCTAACTCTATCTCAAATTTACTTTTGTAGATTTTATAAATAATTCTTATGATGCATGAAATTGATTCAAGAGATTAAAAAATGATTGTTAAGATGCATGAAACAAATTCACCATTATGTTAGAATTTTAAGGTCTAATTAGATAAGTATTTCAAAATCTATAGGCTATTTATATTTTACTTTGGTTCAAATCTAAATTTTTAGACTTGATCTTCTTATTTGAATTTTAGCTCATATTCATGTGAAGGAGTGAAAATTTTACTTGATTTTTTTATTTTGACACCTCAATTCAATAACAATTAGTGATGTTGTAAAAACCTTTGAAGAATGTATTTTATTGTGAGTTCGTTACAGCCCTGGATGTACCAATTCAACAAATTTCGAGAACAATGGTTGAATATAATGCTTTGATAATGCTACTAGGATATTCTCGTAAAATCTGTTTAATGATTCATAGGCCATTCTTGTAAATTTAAATAAATAAATAAATGTATTTAAAAATAATAACATAACACACATATCAATAGAAACATAAATCAGATCTATTCATAATAGTTAGTAAAAATTATTGTAAAAGGGGTTAGCAAGATCTAAATTTCACTTTTAAATTTTAAAAGTTTAAGGATCAAATATATGAAATGAATGAAAGATTTGGGTGAATTTTATCTAAACCAAAATGATAAATAATAGGTTTTTAAATTAGAAAAAATCTCTAAACATGAATAATAATAGCATGAAACAAATTCATGTAAGAATATAATGTATCATTTAGAAATGTATTATCACATTAAAAATATTTAAAACCAAAGAAGACAAATATAAAAATGCTTAAACTATTACTACTATTTACCTTAGATAATATATATGTTTTAATAAATTTATTATGACTAATATAAATGTATTAACCCAAATAATTATTAAATGTTACTTTTATGTTGGAGGCATATTACACTCACATAATGGATGCAAACATGTCTGTCAATAAAAAATAATAGAAGTATTTAATTTGATGTGTTTGTGACACTTAAATGCATGAAAAATAGAATCAATTTTTTTTTTTTTCTCCTCACAACTACCAAGTTTAATTTATCAATCACTTATGTCCATCTCCATCATCCATTTAGTTAACTTTGAAATTATCTCAATCTAATATTATAATAGTAAAAATTAAAATATAATAATATAATAATATCTTAATAGTATTTTAATATTAATTACAATATAAGAATATAATAGTTTTTAAATTGAAATAATGTACAAATATATGTCTCTAGTTTTTAACATTAATTTGTATATATAGGATAATATATTATTGTAGAGGACGAGATTTGTCACCTTCAAGGTGATGAACCTCAAGGGACAAACCTACCTTCTCTCCACCTCACTTATATTAGCGCTAAAGGTGAGCTAGGGGATGAAAATGTAAAACTAGGCTAACAAAGTACAAATGAGACTCCCAAACGACTCTATCAAGTCTTTGTCTTCAAGATGAGTGTGCAGAACTAAGACACAAGTGTGGCGTGTTGTCATCTAGTAAGGACAAAGTACAAAGGCCATACGAGAGTGACAAATGCGATTACACTATTAAGTAAATGATATAAATGATAAACTAAGCTTAAGAATACAAAATGCGTGACACTAAAATGAAGTGAGAGAAGGATAGGAAAAGCTCACAACCGGTAGATGATTGAAGCCTCCAACAAGACGAGTTCTCCCCTTTGATCACAAACCTGCACACAAGCATGAAGAGAAAATGTTGGGGGTTGTGTTTAGAGGCCTGTCTCAGTTAGACCTCCGTTTTGGTGTTTCCACCTCCACAGACAATTCAGATGATAGCAACGATGGGAAATAAAAATAATAGAGATAGGAAAATGAACGATTAATACAATGGATAAATTAAAATGAGAGATTATAGATATGCAAATGAATTAAGAGAAGGTAGTAAATTCCCCTCCAACACTTGTGAAGGCGACACCATAGGTTCTCCAAGAAACTGCAACAATAGTGGTCTTCAAATGTTGGAAAACATGTGTATGATAAGGATAATGGACACCAAGTTACTTCCCAAGAATAATTGAGAATCCTTCCCAACTACAAGAATGCATGAGATATAGCCTCAAAAACGAATCCCAACATAGGTGGTCGTGAACAGAGGCGTTACAAACTCTTTTGGGCACAGGCGTAATGCTCAAACCGCTACTTGCGGGCTGACAGATTTGTGGGACACAAGTGCAACACATGGAGGTCTCTGCGGCATGCTAGAGTCCCATGCTTAATTGGTTTGGTTGCTAGAAGCCAAGTTGCAGCTGACAAAGCAATCCATGTGAACAAAAAGACAAATATGACAATGCATGATCTCCATTAACTTGAAGCAAAGATACTTATATGATGCGAAATTACGCGAAATATAATTTACAACATTACAATTACAATTATCTTGAATATATATGTGATAATATTTTGTTATTTTCCAACTTTTCTCTTCGAATGTGTTTTCAACCTTTGCTACCTTTGTCTGTGGTGCCATAACAGTCTCTCTTTTGCATTTTCTATTGACCTACATTGCTCATTTGGGAACATTAATTTACATTTTTTTCGTTGTTATTTAATCTGCGTGCAGTTTTGAAGCACAGCTAGTAAAGAGGGTGGTGAATGACGTGATTAAGACATTGGACAGAGTGTCGTTAGAAGTTGCCAAGCACCCTGTGGGAATGGAAAGGATCGCTGAGGATCTCATCCAGAAATTTATACTCAATTCAGAAGGAGGTTTGGTTAAATCTGGAATATTGGGTATTGGTGGTATTAGTAAGACCACACTTGCTAAGGCCATGTTCAACCAGGTTTACGCTCATTTTGATGCTGCTTCCTTTGTCTTTAATGTCCGCACCACTGTTGCAGACTCCGTGTGCCTGACAAAGTTGCAGAAACAAATCCTTAAAGATTTAACCAATTATGATGGAAAAGTGCATAGTGTTGAGAAAGGCATATCTTTGTTCAGAGATCGTTTGGGTGGAAAACGTGTGCTTCTGATTTTAGATGACATGGATGGTAGGGAGCAATCAGAGGCTTTGGTTGGGGATTGGTTGGCACCTGGTAGCAGAGTTGTTATTACTTCTAGAGACAAGCACATTCTCCATGTTGCCGGGGTCTCACCTGAATGCATTCACGAAATGAGTGGATTGCAGACAAATGAAGGTCTTCAGCTATTTAGTCGGCACTCTTTTCTTCGAGCATCTCCAAGTCCAACTTACGAAGCTTTCTCCAAAAGAATAGTGGAGGCTTGTAAAGGGCATCCTCTATCACTGGAAGTCATTGGATCCTTGTTGTATGATAAGAAGAATGATCCAGATTGCTGGACAGAAGCCTTCCACAACGTTGCACTCCACCCAAAGATTTATGAAATACTCAAAATCAGTTACAGTGGTCTTAGTGAAGAAGAAAAAGAAATATTTCTAGACATCGCTTGCTTCTTCATCGGAGAACACAAAAGGTATCCTATTGTTTTCTGGAAATCTATGTACAGGTCGGTAAAGACAGCCATATCTAATCTTTCTCTGAAGTTACTTGTAAGGATTGACGACAAAGGTGTGTTTCATATGCATGACCATTTGCGAGATATGGGGCGAAGCATTGCTGAAAAAGAAAGAGAGGGTACCCGACTATGGGAGGCAGTTCATCTAAGCAGGGGAGAATCCAATAACAACAATATCTCTCGCCTTCGACTCAGTGGAGATAATTCACAAAGGCTTGAAACATTGTACAGACCTGGTCTACGATTTCTTCACTTGAAGAATCTGCCCCTTGACGGAATCACGCCAGCCATGCTTCCTCCAAATTTGATGTGGTTACGGTTGCAAAATTGTGAGAAGCCATTTCAGTCCAGTCTTGTGCGTAACGTTTGGTTCTTTGCGATACAGGGGGCATTTCACTTCAGTCTTGTGGATAACATTTGGGATCTGAGGATAATGCAAGTAGACGGTGATATTCCCAGTTTCCAATATTTACTTTTTAATATTCTTGGCAACTTGTTACAGTTACAGCATTTAGAGTTGAGAAACTGCAGAAATTTAAATAAGGTCCCTTGTACCATCGGCAACCTGTCACAGCTGCAGCGTTTGGATTTATCATGGTGTACAGAATTAAATAAGCTCCCTCATACCATTGGCAACCTGTCACAGCTGCAGCATTTAGATTTAGGAGGACTTAAATTAAATAA